>NC_057800.1:58786242-58796986 GCF_018294505.1 Triticum aestivum
GTTTTTTCCGCGAAATACGGTGGCCCGTTCGGTGGGTCCCAACTGTCAGGGGGAAACGATTTTTTTTGCAAAATACTGGTGGCCCGTCCGGTGGGTCCCCGCTATCAGGTGGAGGAATAATTATTTTGCACGTAATAAGGAGGCACTTCCTTGCAGCGGGCATGGACCCAGCTGTCAGCCTCTCCACATACAGTCCACGTACGATGGAAGCCGTTCCTTGACCATGTTGACCATGGCGCGCCAAGAGCACCAGGGCGGTGGATGACGGCGAGGCCTAGGAAGGGGACAACGCGGAGCCGGGGAAGACGCGGCAGTGGATGCCCACGCGTAGAGGAGTACGAGGGTTCACTGGTTCGTTGCGGTCTGAGGCTGCCGTCGCTGCAGAATAATAGGGGGTGTGGGTGAGTAGAGGGATGGCCTAGCCAGCGGTGGGAGTAGTAGGGGTCGGTGAGGCCTCCGCCGCATCCCAGCCGGTCACGGGAGGCAGGAGCATGAGGCACGACCGGTGCTGGTTTGGGCGGCTGGAGCAAGAACACCAGAGGTTGAAGAAGCACTACGGCCGTTGTATGGACATCGTACGGTCACGGGAGCTAGAATCATGCATATTGACTAAGTTGACAAAGCCCTCCTGTGGGTGAGCAGAGGGATGGCTAGGCTAGCGATGGGAGTATGGTGGGGCGATGAGTCCTGCGCGGCAGCACAGTCGGCCGCGGGGAGGAGGGAGCAGGCAGTCCCGCTGGCACTTGTTTGAGCGGATGGAGTAGGAAGAGCAGAGATTGAAGAATCACGACGGCCGTTGGATGGACATCCAATAGTATACATGCCATCTGTGGAAAGCCTCAAATCTGTGGAAAACAGCATACAGCCCATCTGCCATTATTTCAAATAATTTACAGCCCATTTGCTAATTCTTACGGGTTTTTTGGAGCCCATATTCTTTATGTTAGCATTACAGGCCATATTGTGGCCACGGTTAAAAAAGTATACGAAATTTTGCATATGTCGGTGCGGTCTGAACTATTTTTAATCCCAAAATTTCGAGTCACATTCAGACTGATTTTAAAAATAAATGTATATCAATATAAAATCCAATAAATTGTCCACGCATAAAAATCAATGCAATTTAAAATCTCGAAATGAAAAAAAAGATATTTGAAAATTATTGCCGGTTTGATGTGTTTTAAAAATGTACATCCCATTTCTCATTACTGATAGACCATTTTCTCGGCCAGCCGAATGAAGCTCTCCTCGTCTTGAAAGATTTGCAGCCCAGCAGGCCTAATAAAGTGACTTACTTGACAAATCACAAAAGAACTAGGCTAGCCATTTTCAGAAAGAAAAAAAAACTACTGGGTTGGTCTGTGGTAAACATAAAAGAAAAGGCTGTCTAGACAGGCCAGAGTGTCCCGGACAGCCTAGTTGACACCCTGCTTCCGTCTCAAAAACAAATTAGATAAATGCCACTCCAATTATGGTGATTCATAAAAATGCCACTTCAATTTCCAAACTTTGAAAAATGCCACTGCAATTTTTGCAAACTTTGAAAAACGCCACTTCAGTTTGCAAACTTTGAAAAACGCCACTCCAGACTTCGAAAAATGCCACTAGAAATGGCATGAAATGGCATTTTTCAAAGTTTGGAAATTGCAGTGGCATTTCTCGGATACACCAGATTTGGAGTGGCATTTATCAAATTAACCCAAAACAAAAATAACTGGGCAAGCTGCTAAGTCCCTGGTGTCAGCCGCTCGTTGTGCAATTCTCTCATTTATTGACTACGTTGACAATGGCATGGGACCCAGATGTCAGAAATCCACTAGGAGGAGCCATTTTTTTATTGGCTTGAAATAAGGAGGCACTTGCTTGCGTACTGCCATGACCTTGGCGGGTCCCTTCTGTCATCCACGTACAGTACAGTACCGGTTAGTCGTGCTTCAAAACTGATCGGCACGCCATTAAAAAAATAAAGGTCGATAACTAATGCGGCACCTCGGGCCAATGTGGCCAGATCGCATTTTGGACGAGAAATTACACACCATGTTTCGTTGACATGTGGTCCCGTTCCAACATATCAGTGAGATGACGGCGAGTAGTAGGAGTATTTCCGAACAAACATGTAGGCCGGGGCGCCTCTTCGTGAACCGTGGAAAACTCGCAACCGTCCACCGACTCTTCGCCTTTCCCTCTCGATTTGGAACTGCTCTCGCACGCTCTTCCTCTCCCTCCTCCATTTTCCTTCAGCCCTGCACCCTCTCTTTTGCCATTGTTTGATCGTCTTCTCCATGGAGGGAACAGGCTAGAAACGACCCCGTTATTCTTTCCCCGATCTGAAAGATGACGTGGTGGAGGAACTCATTGATCGGTGCGACGTCATCACCTCGGCTAGCATGGCAGGTTCGTTCAAGCCCATTCTTGACTCAACTAATAACATCATTACAAAGAACCCAAGAGTCAAGGAGTGGTTTGATCTCCCCTATCTTCTTTGCCGTGACCCTGATGACTGGCGCCGACACGACGGAGGCCTCGCCCTGTGCAAGTTGATGCCGCTTGATAATGATACGTATGATGTTAAGATGCCATCGCTTGAGGGAAAGGCTTGGGCGGGCGCAAATGGAGATTGGGTTGTTTACATTGGGTCCAACTGCGAGTGGGAACTTGTGAATGTGTACACTTGTCACCGGGTTCCACTTCCAAAAATCTCAGCACACTACCCAGAGGTTGAGCACACCAGTAATGTACGTGCGTTCAAATACAATCATGGTGACTGTCTTCTATGGAAGATAGCAATTTGTCGAGTTCCCAACCGCTCTTGGAATTACAACAACTATGAAGTTCTTGCTATCTTTGACAAGCTTGTTGCCATCCTTAGTGGTTTGACTCGATGGACATTGCTCAAAAATCAGTTTCTGTGCATGAATGAGTACTGTGGTGCAATTCAATACGAGGGCCTTGTGTTTGCTGCCACCACTCGTGGCACTCTTTTTGCATGGTATCCTCGTAGTTTCGGTTTGTTTGTCTTCCACCATAATTATAATTGTTTCATCCACATGCATGCGGGTTAGCAAGTTTCCCTTTACTTATTAACCTTCTTCTTGTGTTTTCAAGGTCCTCTGAACATCCCACCACCTATACTTGAAAAGTTTTATAACCAAGGGGGAGTTGCCGATGGTGATGATCACGAGCAGTGCCCATATACTCTGTGGTGCCTGGCAACTAATTCCGATGGATCACCTCTTCTTGTGTGTATACAACCCACTGATGATGTTACTGCTAAGGAAGAAGGTGTCTCCCATGGTCGCACTCTCCAGACCTATTCCAACACCCGTTGCATGGTATTCGGGATGGATACTAGTGTGCCAGCACCAACTCCTTCGGCCTGGCACAGAATTGATAATCTTGGAGAAAACTCGCTCTTCCTTGGACAAAACTATCCGATGATGGTGAAAGGCGATCCAACTGCTGTTGACACATTTATGAGAAGCAACTGTGTCTATACCTCGGATATTTGGGTGGTTCCCTACCCTGGTACTGATATAGTAGGCCACTTCAGCCTGGATGATCAGTCCCGCATTGGTCTCCAGATCGACAACGGATGGCCCATCCCAGAGAATCACTTGTTGTTCAAAGCAAGCGTTTCCAACGTCGCGGAATGGTTGAGTTGAAGTTCATTTCATGGCTTGTTATTTGTTGTGTGGTGAAAACTTTAGTATTTATAATGTATCCACGTTATCGATGTGGGTTGATGATCTGTTGTATGTAATAAAATGATATGCCTGTGATAAACTTACTAAATTTATGAATGGCTTTCGAGTCGCTTCCCTGAGTGAGTGGTGCGATGAGGCAAAAAAATATTTTCCGAATACATAATTGTACGTGCATTGCAACAGGTTATTGGATGAGGCCAATCAACAATAGTACTACACTATTTGTACTAGCTTCACATGCTTCGCGCGTCGGGCGGGTGTTTTTACTGTAGCCATATGTTAATGTGTTCGCTGTACGTAACCAGCACCTCGAGTCCTCGACACTAGTACTATATAGCAGGAGTAAGTAGTAGGAGTAGTAGGGTGACATGGGCCAGAACAAGAATTCACGTCCAGGAGTACGGCACACGCCACCACCACGACATCCATCTGACACCATATTATTTCTTGGAGTCCATGCTAGAGCAATCTCTTCAACCTCGTCGTTTCTCTAACTTTAGCCATCGCGCGGCGGGCAAGGTGGGGGTTTGCCGATAGTCGGTTTCCTTAACTGCGGTCCCACTTGTAAGGCCAACTCCAACGCACGACCCCAAACGGACCTCCGTTTTGCACGAACTCCAACGATAATTTTGACTAGAAAAGCAAGACAAAAGAAAACAAGAACCACAAGAATACATTTTACTACTCCTGTAAGTTGGATTAGTGCCTTCTTGATGCATTCATTGTTGACCTGCGGAGGCTCGATCTTGTGTGCTTCTTTCTTCTTCGAGTGTAAAGAAGTAGACGTTGCTTCCTCGCATCTAGTCTCATGTCTAGCCTCTATTCTAGTAGGAGTATCAACAAGTGCACTAATCTCATCTAATAGCAGAACCGAAGATTTGGTCGACACATGGGACATCCAGCATCCAGGTCGTGTCATGAAACAAAATAGAGTGGTAGTTGAAGCCACGAGATGTGCATCTTGGGTTAAACTATAAATAGAATCTTACTACACTTGAGTAACTCCAAAAGCGGCCACTGAAGATCTTTATTTGATTTGTTTTTCACCACCAGCACATCGAGGTGAAATTTGTGCAGGTTCAGTGGGTCCTCTTGCGTTTTCACTGACATGTGGGGCCGCATGTGAGCAAACAGACGATGGGCTCCGCGCGTCCGCTGGCTGGCTGAGAAGGGAGGTAGAGGAGGGCTGAGCTCGGACTGCAGGAAATTTGTTCTACGTACCTCGATATAGGCTCGATATAGTGGGCTGGCATGGGCCATAACTAGCATTCACGTCTAGTAGTACGGCACACGCCACCCACACGAGTCCCATCTGACACCAATTTTCTTGGATTCCATGCTATAGCCATCTCTTCTCCCTCCTGTTTTCTCAGCCATCACGCGGTGGGCGGGGTGGGGGTTTGCCGATAGTCGGTTTGCTCAACTGCGGTCCCACTGGTAAGTGAAAATGCAACACCGCACGCATTCCCGCTTGAGCGGCGTGCCGGACCAACCGTGTGGGGATGCGACGCGAACACGGCAGGCTTTTCCTTTTGAACTTGTAACTTGTAAACTTTGGTTCTGCTCCATGGCACGACCGATAGATAGAAAATAACGATTTTGCCTAGAGTAATGAGAAGTTTGGTTCTGGCGCCATTCATGCATGGAGTACGTACGAAAATTATGAAGTTCATGCGAAGGTAATATAATTACTGTAGTATCATATACTACTACATGGATTTGACAAAAAGATAAAAATACATACGGATCCATCAACGTTCAATGACATCCTCACCCCCTAGTGCACCGGGTCACCAACCGACGTGTGAGGAGCAGCGGTGTTGGCGGCGAGCTCAACATGCTTCGGAACAGTGCCGTCCAAGGTTGCCCTGCGCTCCAAGAAGGCCAGCATCCTATAGTCCTCCTCTTGCATGTAGTAGTCCTTGTGGACGATTTGCGCGTAGACGTGGGTGATTATGTCGATGGTCTCTTGCTACGCCAGACACTGTGCGGCGAGCGCGACCTCGAGGTGGACATTCTCCGGCGCGACGGCGGGCAGTCACAGGGCCACCAGTGCGTCGAAGAGGTTGTTACCATAGTGACCGTTGAGGGTGGCGGGCATCAAAGAGCTTGGGCGCGTCGGCTGGAGGCTTACGTCAAAGTCGTCCGCAAGCTTCTTGAGGACGGTGAACTTGTCGAGGAAACCGACGAGGACCTCGTCGAACAAGGAGACGAAGCTGTCGTTCAAGTGGCCCCTCGCCCTGGCGGCCTCAAGCAATACTACCTGGAGACGTTCCACGGTGTCGGGCCGCCGGCCGGCATCGTGGACCATCTGGCATAGCCGGCTGATGCTCTCGCTCATCGCCTCCATGGGTCTAGCGTAGCCTCTAGCCAACTGACCTTGCGATTCGAGTGATCACTCAGCCCTTGGTTAGCGTGTGTAGGTGCATAGGATTTCGTACTACTCCTCGGCCCTCTACTGCACCTGCCTTTGGTTGTATGATAGGTGGGCCAGCCACCCCCTGGGGCCACGTGTCATTCACCCAAAGGCAGTTGCCGTAAGTCAATGAAGCTGCGCCCCCTCCGTGTCGGTGCAGTATAGTCATCTCATCGGACCTCTAGTTGGGGCCAAACGAGAGAAGTTTGATGTTTACTGGTTTATTTGTCCCCTTTGCATTTTGTGCCAAGTTTTGACCTTTGATTTAACTAATAAAATGTTAATGCATGTAAACTAAAATGTTGTGTAAGTCACCTTACGAAAACCAGATAATCCCAAAATACTTAGGCATGGTGCATTAACTCCCTCCCTGTTTCTTATTTCGTGACATATCAACCAATGAGAGATGTGGGCCGTGCATTCTTTCAATGACTTGAGACTACCAAACATGACATGTAGTGTTTAGTTCATTGCATGTAATCCTATTAGTACTCTAGTTAGGAGTAGCAAAAAAACATTAAGTTCTCTCGCCGATAGGAATGAAACACCATGCATTTATTTGCAGAGGGAGTAGTACATTTTTGGTGACATGCATTACTAGATATTGCTAGTCAAATACTAAAATCCAGATGGTCGTGGTAGTACTCCTAAATCTAGACGGTGGTGCTACTAGTACTAGTAGTAGTACTACCAATGTAGGAGTAGTAGTAGGAGTACTAGCACTGTACTATCTGTTGGTTAAATTATTACATGCTGCTCCTCACAGTGAAGTGACAAGACCCTGCGCCGGAGATGACACCTGAGTATAGGCGCCGTGTTTGGCATACATAGTCAGCCTCACTGTCTGGAGTCACTATCATAATGGCTGTAGAGCTTGCCTGCTTACAACTAGCCCTGTTCGACATAATTTCCCATGCGTAGATGCCCGTGCATTGCACGGAACACCAAGATTGGGGGTGGACGGCTCCGGCAGCGGCCATCGCGCCAGATTTTTCCACGACCTTCTACTCCTAGATGTGGTGGGGAGGAGATGAGGGTGATTGTGAGAGACAAGGAGTTGTTTGCAAATAGGGAACAAGTGCGGCATCTTTTTGCAAAAATGGAGAAGCTTGGTTTGTATGCGTCAGATCTAGATCCGACGGCTATTGGTGAAAGATGGGAGGCACAACATCATCACCAACTCAGGACCTGTTTGATTCTCACGATTTTCAAAATGCAGGAATAGGACACGGCAATATTACAAGTTTCAAATTGATATTACAAATGTTAGGAGTAATGCTACACCTACGAAGAGGGAATTACTAGGAAGTTTACGTAAGAACTTTTGTTACTTTAGGTGGATGCAGCATTATCATACAAACTAAAATCCACCTCCCTGACAAGTCACTAATGGGCAAATAAGTTTTCGAGTCTCTGGCCACTTGATGTTTGAAAAATAAATTCACCTTCTGTGGAGAAATGAGATCCACCGTGTACCCGCGCGGGTGTGGCTGGGCACGAAGCGTGAGTACGTGCACGGTGCACCTATTCTCTTCTTGTATACGTACACCACCTACGTGGGGTTGTGTGAGAGAGATACAAACCTAGAGAGATATAGTGTGTGGGTTCTTGAGAGTTTTTTTGTGGGGGGGGGGGTCAATCAAAAAATTTAACATATGCAATGTGTGTGAAATAGAGTCCTGGATATAACATATATATAGAGGGGGCGATCCCCGAGAAGAGAGTGGAGGTATCATCGGCTTGAGGTGTCCATAGAATCGAAGAGAGGGATGATGTGTGTGTGTGCCCACATCAAAGATATAGAGTTGTTGGCCTACTAGAACGTGAGATGGGAGATGTGCAGTTTGTCTCTGTGGCATGGATACCTACATGCAGCGCTCGACTATCGGTGTGTGGTGCGGGAAGAGGGAGGCCCAATTAACTATAGAGGTACAATGGCTAGTATATGTGTGGAGGAGGAGAGAGGCCTACCTCATGTATTAAGGAGATCGATCTGCCTCATGTATTAAGGGAGATCGACCGGCATCCATGCATATGTGCAGGAGATGAATAAGGTTGGGAGAGAGACAGAGCTAGAGTGTTGGAGGGGGCGGTAGAGGAGTTGCTTCTAACCAATGGTGGGGTAGGCTTGCTAGACAAACGGAGGGCACGCCCGCAATATCAATAAGTGAGGAGATGGCTGCTTGTTGTCTATGCACGTGCGTGTGAGAGATGGGTCAGGAGGCATGCATGAATGATGAGGGGGGACGATGTGGCTGTGGTAAGCAGACGTAACTACATAGGAAGATCAATCGCCCTTTGTAAGAGAAAGGAGAGACATAACTTGTGAGGTACGTCGATCGATGGGGGGGTAGTTAAAGTCGATCTAGGTATATGTTGGGAGATCGATTGGTATACTTGCATGTGTGTGTTAGAAGCAAATGAGGCACGAGGAGAAGGATAGAGAGAGAGAGATGAATGTAGGAGGTGGTACGAGAGGCATACTATATCGAGGGGCAGGAGTGTGCGAGTATGAGAATGATGAAAAGAGTGGTGGGAGTGAGGCATGGATGGTGACAAGAGAAGAGGGGAAGCTTGAGTTTGTGCTAGGCACACCTGGCTAGAGAGGCATACCGATTGATGTGTGCCGTAAAGAAGGAGCTGGGGGGCCTACACACACCGTGGGTGAACGACCTAAAGTGAAAAGACGAATTTGCGCGATGGAGCTAGAGAATGCTGAGGGAGGGTGAGAGGGATGCGGGCATGTGCATGCACAAGAGAAAGTTGGCGCCAGCTACAAAGATAAGAGGGTTGCGTGGGTGTAAAAGATGAATAGAGATCATATATACTTCATTATAAAAAGCGAGTTCGGATATTTGAAGAATTTATCATAGTGTTTCAAACCGACGGATGTGTGAATATATATAACGGTGATACACATGGTGTGGTTATGAACATGGTATACTACATTTAATATATTTTATCTCTACTCTTATAAAAACGGAGTTGTTGATGATGGTGTGCCTGCCATCCTGCATTATAGGCCGTCTAATTTATATCTAGCGGATAGCAAGGAAACTATGATGGTTGAAGTTGGCAACAATCATGATTGTAGATTCTTATTGAAATAGAGAAACGAATTCAAATTTAGATCGAATTGCAGCGGTAGTATAGACATTTGGAATGCACTAAAATGTTGGTATGAGTAGGTTACATGCATTATACAGCAGGCGAAAAAAATTAATCGGACATAACATGGATTCATACTCCCTACTTCCATCTATATAGGGCGTAATGAGATTTTTAAGACCGCCTTTGACTATTGACAAGATTAATAGTACATGACATGCACAATGTGAAAATTATAACATTGAAAGAACCTTTCACAGACGAATTTAACGGTGTGCTTTGTGTAAGTTGCATGTCATATATCATTGCTCTAATATTAGGTCAAAGTTAGCATCGAAAAACGCATTAGGCCCTATATAGATGGAAGGAGGGAGTAGCTTTGAATAGCATTTGTATAGTAAAACGGGGCAAGACTCTCTCTTTGTGTGGTGTGAATAGTTTTATTTTTTTCGTTTTCTTTTTGGTTGAGTGAAGTGCGAATTGATTTGGTACGTACAAGTACAATATTACTACACGTTAGGCTTGTCCCTAAAATTCAACCCGCATCTTGTTATATCCCGAAAATTCAGATATCGTGCCCCAAAACTGGCGCCTTCACAACCCGTGCCTTGCTATCCCGAAATTACAACACGCGCGAAAACTCCCTCCAGCTGCCAAATCCCGACATGTGAAATCCCTCTTCTAACCCTGAGCCGAAAGGGCCGCTAGTTCAAATCGGTGGGGGGTACTTTTGTAACACACCCTACATTTTGGACAAGCGCATTCCTAAGTCATGCTTCACCCCCTCCCATCGCCCCCTTTTTGCCATTCAAAATCCCAGGCCGCCATAACCTCTCTGCTCCAGCCGCGAAACCCAACCCTCATCCGTCCGCCACGTCACCGCTGCCCAGCCGTAGCCTCTTCCCCGACGACCTCGTCCACCGCAACAGCTCGGCGTCCCTCGTCCACCTCCTCGGATGAGGATCCGTCGTCCATCTTTGTCGTCCCGCCGGTTCAGTCGCCCCATCCTCCACCTCCAAGGAGCTGCTCCGACGATCGCCTCGTCTATCGCGACTGCTCCATCCCCACAGTGCCGCCTTAACCTGCTCCACCGGAACCGCAACATCATCATCGACTCCTCGGACGAAGTCGAGGCCCACTCGGTGCCACCAAAGAGTTTGTACACTCATCGCATCGCACCTTCTCCTTAACTCGACCTCCCGGCACCGACGGTGCTCCATCCCGCACCCCCATGGAGCGGCTACCTTGAAGCCGGCGCCGCGGGCGACATCTCCATGGAGGCTCTCCGCCAGTGCGAGGACCCTTCGGCGGCGGCATCCATACCAGCCGGATCTGCTGCTGCTGCTCCGGCTCTCGCTCGATCGCTCACTCGCCCAGCTGCTGCTGCTGCTCTCCCCCTCGCTCGTGCTGCTGCTCTGCTCCGATTAAGCCACACTTTCAGGGGTTGGGGGGGCTCGCCGGAGTTAAGGAAGAACCACCCGCAGCAGGGACGGGGGCTCGCCGAAGAGGTACCCCA
>NC_057800.1:58797169-58808944 GCF_018294505.1 Triticum aestivum
CAGGCCCTCCCTAAACTACATGTCAAGTGCCTCTCTGCTACCATTGCATTCAGTTTCGATAGTAGCATTCAGATTCCACAGTAAATTTCAGTTTCGACAGTTAAGTTCAGAGTCAACAGTTTTTACCTCATCTGTTGTAGTCAGGTGGTTTTTGGTGATGTTAATTTTACATCCATTTTACATCATCTATTGGAGATGCTATTAGAATCCCACTTGAGATTGACGATGTCTGTCTTGTGCTGCTTCAGCCTTGACGTCTTACGGCTCACCGGAGCTGCTCCAATGACAGAACGATCCATCACAACAGAGTAGTGCCCTGGACGCCGTCTACAGATTCCTTAGATTTTCCTCCACGCCTCCGACAGCCACCTCTGCCTCAACTGCTTTAGCGACCAACCCAATGATGCTGAGGTCGACACGGCTACGACAAAGAGGTTGTACACTTGTTGCATCACTTATTACTATACATTCACATCGATCCATTAGGGCTATTTTGGTTCAACGGAAAAACATCGATCCACTGGTTGTTACCTTCACTGTAAATTTCTGCATGCTCTCCTTACATAATCTTACCATATTTTTTCCTATGCATGTCAGATATTGTACACAGTCATGCTGAACATGTAGAGAAAAAGAGAAGAGTTTTGCGCGGCAATACAATGTCATGCAAACATCGCTCCATGGTGGGTTCAATGGCAAACCCTCCCCACCCCTCTCCAGATTGTAATCCAGAGGAAGATATATGTTCTGAGGCGGATTCGGACGCTGCTGACCACTCCTATTTACCCCCAGGGTGTTTGTTCTACCTTGGCATGATGATGTTAGTCATATCATGCATATGTTGCCTTGTAGTGCCTACTTTTGACATCATATATGTCATCTTCTTAGTTTAGACATGTTCTGTAATGCCACCTGTATAGTTTCTATATCATATATGGGAATTATGCAGTCTCATGTCTTTTAGCCAGCCATAATATATGTGAAATGTGCAATGCCATCCTATTTAACCAGGCATCATATATTTGAATGATATCTTGCCCATCCTTTTCTTCATTACATTTCCATTTGTCAACAATGTTTGTACATTCAACTACTCTTCCTGTGAATCAGCCATTTGGGTGGGAGATGGAAAATCTGGAGTGAAAACAAGGCCTTCAGAGTATATAGTGCTACTGTCGAAGAAAATCTCTTGTTGGGTCCCGATAGCTCCTCAGAGATGGATTCAGAGACAGATGACTAGTCCTATTCCCCCACTGAGGTGTATGCTCTAACTTGGCACGGTTATACTGCTCATATCATACATACGGTGTCTTGCACTACATAGTTTAGACATCATATACACAATATTCAACACCATGTTCTTAGTTTAGACATCATATCGAATGCCCTCTGTTTAGCATATAAATCACATATGTGAATTAAATGATGTGATCCTGATTACTTAGATAACATGTAGGTGAATTATGTCATGCGATCCTATTTAGTTATTCATCATATCTTTGAATTATGTTATGCTATGCTATCCAGTTTAGACAGACATCATATATGTGAAATTATGTCATGCTATCCATTTTAGTTAAACAATATACATGTCAACTATTTCATGCCCTCTTTTTTCCACACTATCTATTGCATCTATCTCTCATACAATGTCTGTACATTGAACTATGTTTCCTGTTTATCAGCCATTTGAATTGCAGCAGGTGATGCTAGTATCTAGCAGACTAAAAACACGGTCTTCAAATAAAACAGTGCTACCTCTTGGTGGAGATAGCACCCCGGTTGTACATGCACAAGAACCAGCCCTACCACACATAACCCAAACTCTCGCAGATTGTACCCCTACTACGATGGACAGAGAACCAGCTTCACCCAATCTAACCCCAACCCCAGCCGATAGTAACCCAGTTCCTGTTGACACAACACCATCTCCACCATAGAGCTCCCAAACAAGAGCAGATAGTAAGGCAGCTCTAGTGCCCAAAGGGCCAGTACTATCACGGCGAACCCCAACTCCACCAGTTAGTCCGCCTATTCTTGTGGAGGAAGCACAACCAGCTAGTCGTAGTTTAGCATCTATCGCATTTGATGTTGTTAAATTGTATGTGCGTATCTTCCCATCTAGGAAATATTATACTGAAGATGAAGGAAAATGCCAGTTGCAGGTGTTTGTCCAGGAGTTATGTGTAAGTAATGTTATTCATGGCAATTACTTTGCTTCATCCCATACATCCTACCTCCATGATGGTTATAATACAGTAAATTTTCCCATTTTTCTCTATAGAGAAGGACCGATTTGGAAACTCAGGATGAGGTAACCTGTGCTAATACCTCTGCTATCTTCAAGAATGCTTGGTGGCAGTATCGGAATTACCTGAAGAAAACGTACTTCACCGGCAAAGAAACTCATCAAATTCCCTTACGTTCTCCTGAGACACATTTACTGGATGATGACTAGGAACGCCTTTTCTGTAATGGTCCTGAACCAAGAATGTGGTAAGGTCTATGAGCTCATTTTCTATTTTTAAGTATTATATTCTTGCATCTTACTGTACTCTGTTCATGTAGAACAAGTGCCTAAACCTGAAGAACAACTGTTCTAATTTAAGATTCCATTGCTACCATAGGACATAGATATATGTTTGTTTGATGCTTTTATTATGTACTAGTACTTGGCAATAGAATACTTGGTAGTTTAATCTTGTCCACCTTACTAATGAACTGGTTAACCGAAATGAGTTTCATATACTAGTACATGCTAAACTTGTTATGTGTCTGCTTGTTTCTTCTTTTAGAATGCTGGCAGAATATTGGGGAAGAGTGCCTTATTAAGCAATGGTAAAGGAAGTAATGCAGATAAGGTTCAGGATAGTGACACATCCTGTCTTGGTTTAGTGTTGGAGTTACTGGCCACTACCGCTTGCACAAGCTATTCAAACTCTCTGTCTGCATCAGTTTGGTTTCTTGAGTCTCAACTACAAGCTGAAAGACATTGATCAGCTGTGCTGCGACAAGAAGCGGAAGGACTGCGGAAGTTCCTCGAGCATTCAGATGCATACTTTATGGTGCAACAGCAGGCGTTGGAGGATTTTAGCGCCAAACAGGACAAAGCTAATCAGCTTGCTAAGCTTATTGCCAGCATGGTGGATACCCAGGATAACGTTTCTTGAGCTCTTCTGAAGTTGTTTCAGTTATGCTCTTGTTTTGCTGCCGCATTTATTTGCACTGGTGGCTAATTTTGACGACCAGTGTATATGATATGCTGCTTTGTTCCCTATATTTGCACTGGTGGTGAACTTTGATGCCCAGTGGATGTAATATGTGTAATAGCCATGATAGCCTAGCGTTAGTTGCTTGCTTATTTATTTCCTTGTTGTCTTTTTTATTTGTTTGCTTGTAGTCATTGCAGTTCTTTTTCCGCGGTTAACTAGTGGCCGCAATAACCTAATTTTTAAAACTAGGCCACAATAACCATGGGATAATATTTACTGTAGTGACACTGGGCCTCCTACGGGCCGTACAAATAGTGGGCCTTCTACGGGCCATAGAAACAGTAGGCCTTCTATGGGCCGTAGAAACAATGGGCCTTCTACGGGCCGTATCATCAATGGGCCTTATACGGGCCGTATGATCGATTGGCCAAACATGGGCCAATAACAAGGCGCATTATGGCCGTAAACGGGCTAGAGTTGGAATCATCCGTTCATGCGCCGACCGTAACGGTAACGGGCCGTAAGTAAACGAATGCTGGAAATGAGCCCAAGAATAAATGTGCTCTGAGAAGGCCGAAAGATAACATGGGTTGGAAACGGCCCAACGAAATAACGGGCCGTTAATGGGTATAAAGTGATACACTGTTCACTACAGGCCAGTTTCACCACGGGCCGTTAATGGGTGTAAAGTGATACACTGTTCATTACGGGCCAGTTTCACCACGGGCCATTAATAGGTCAAGAGTTACATAGGGCTTCATATGGGCCGAAAGACGTCATGGGCCATACATGGGCCAGAAGTGAAAACGGGCTGGAATCATATTGGATGGCCCAGGTGACGCTACTAGGCCTAATTCGGATAGGGTGTAACGGTCCTTGGGTTAGCGGGCTGTAAATGGGCTATATGCGAACATGCCGTTAACAGGCTTTACATGGACCGGCCCGCCACCTTTTGACCAAGTCAAATCGGCCGGCCTTTTCACAGGAATGGGCCTCTGTTGGGCCATGCTACGTGTCGACGTATCATAGGCGCCTATCTGACCCACTGACGAGCTGACACGTGTTTCGTCCAGCCAATAATAATTTTACACGTGGAAATTTCACATTGGTCGGGGCTGTTAACGGGTTATCGGATCCAAAACCCGACCCGATAGCTTAACGGCGTTCTGTTACGGTGGATGCCACGTGTCGGTCACCCTTGACGAAAAGCACTTCTGTGACGCGTGATTTATCGTCATGGAAGTGGACACTTCCGTGATGATAATTTTGGTAATGTCATGGAACACTTCTACGACAGCACAGGTATGACTATCTTTATTCTGTCATAAATTTGTCATGGATGTACATGCATGACAAAAAACGCGACCCACTGTGACAAACACGTATCATCACAGAAGTGTATTTTTTTTGTAGTGCATTGGAGTTTTGGGGGGATTTCGTCGGGTCGGGTGGGAAGCTTGCGCGGTTGCACGCAGAAATGGTCTCACCGATGATTCATTGGTGCCTCTTCGAGCCAACATTTGCCCAAAAGAACACATCTGCGGTGCTTAAGCGTGTGCCCAAAGACTTCTGCGGCTACGCGTACCAAGATGTGCCAGAGTAGGACGAAATAACACATACACATGTGGTTTAAAAAATAAACGTTTGTGATATAATTACCTAGAATACGGGTGCTCTCTACACAGCATCGCGAACGATTGTTCGCCCACTTGTGTGGTGTGGAACGCGACATATATAGTTTCACATCACACCGCTGGCTCGCAAACGTCGGTCGGCTTGTAGATGGCCATTCCCTGCGTGTTCAGCTGATCTATGTGTGTGGTTGCTCACGATTGAGGCGGCTGTGACGTGCTCTGGTCGCATCCCTTCGCGCTCTCTGCTCGCATCCCTCCATTCATGCTACCAGCTTTTGGGGGCCGGCGCACAATTACGTATGTTCGGGGTGCCATACGCATGCAGTTGCGCTGGGCGCAGCGCGACGATGCAGTTACGTGTGTTATGATGCAGTTACCTGCTGCAAAGACTGTCATGCGGACGTGCCGAAAATCCAGGTCGCCTAGTCCCCATTTATTCCCACGGCCATTCACCTTAATCTCTCACGCCCCACGATGCAATAAGCACACCCATGACGCCACGTACAGAGAAAGTATCCAACGGCACCAATGGCGCTCCCATCGGCTGACGACGATGGGCGGCAGTTCACCACATCTCACGTAGTGGACACTATCGGCGTTCTGGGAACGGGGGTCCCCAGACTTGCCTGCCTGCGGCCTGCAGCGTGGCTCAAGTGGGGGCCCAGCGTGGCCCATCTTCATCAGCTGAAGCTCAAGACCCTCGCGAGGGGCCAAACCTCACGGGGCGGACAATAGAAAGCTTCCTCAGAGGCAGCCTCATCAGGCAGGCTCGCGAGGAGGTGGAGAGATCAAGGCAGGGGTACCTCGCGAGGAGCCCGTGACGCAACTGAACTCACCAAAGCAGTTCATCGCACCAGCTCAAGAACACCTCTCGTGAGGCTGTTCTTCCCTTGTACTGTTCACCATCAGCCCCTGAGGCAATCCACCACACCACACACTGGAGTAGGGTATTACACCACAAGGGTGGCCCGAACTAGTATGAACCTCGCGTCCCTTGTGTGGTTCGTTGTTTCCAGCTTAGATCACGCGAGGAGATTGGACGTAGATCAGTAGGGGAGAGATTTCCGTGTGCACCCCAGTTATCAAACCACAAGGGTCTGCCGGAACCTGAAATCCGACATTTGGCGCGCCAGGTAGGGGTGCGCCGGAATCTTTCTTCCGCCATTCACGTGTGATCTTCCGTCGTGTCCATGGCTGACGCTCGTCGGGCTCGCGCCGAGCGCCGGGCTGCTCTCGCCACCCGCGTCGCCCAGACGGCGCCCGTCGGCGGACACCCTCGTCGTTCCCCGTCGCCTGCTGCCAACGCCGCCACCGGCCCGGCGGGGATAGAGCAGCAGGCCTCGTCCCAGCATCCTTCGGTGCGGCGGGAGGGCCGTACCGCCACAATGTCGCTGACTCCAGCCGCTTCGTCGTCCCACGCCCGTCGCGCCCCCATGGACACGCACGCCACACTGCTCCTCGCAAGAGAGCTCTTGCGCTACCGCCCCGTCGACGACCTCTACGAGGACTGGCTCGCCCGCATCACCGAGCTCGTCAGCACCGCAGGGGGATCCCCCTTGCTGTCCCTCTCGCTGCCTCACCCAGCATTCCGCGCAGGAGGCGGGGATCAGGAGGTGCCTCCACCATCTCCTCCCCAAGAAGGCGCCCTGGCTCCAAGGCGTGTGGCCCCAGGGCGAGACCCTCCACGTCCGGTGCTTGCGCAGCAAGAAAGGAGCTGCCAAAAAATCCCTCGTCCCCAAGAAGGTGCTCGCGTGCTCCCAGCGCCGGCGCGCCAAGATCGCGTCCCTGCACCTCCACGCCAAGGCCCCGCGCTGCTCCAAGCGGCGGCGCGCGGTAATCCCCAGGAACAAGCCCAGCACCAGCAAAAGGCACCGGTGGCCACAGCAGGCTGCCGCGCCCTCACACCTGGGCTACGCGGCGTCGCATAGCCGGGCAAGTTCAAGCCTGACCTGCCCCCTCGCTACGATGGCACGGCGGACCCCGCGGAATTCCTACAGCTCTATGAGCTATGCATCGAAGCCGCTAACCGAGACGAAAGGGTCATGGCGAACTAGTTTCCCATGGCGCTCAAGGACGAGGCCCGCACCTGGCTCCTGAACCTGGCTCCTGGCACAATCTCCTCCTTGGACGAGATGCACACTCGCTTCATCGCCAACTTCCAGGGCACTCGCGACCGGCCCCCGGCCGTGAGCGATCTGCGCCGCATCAAGCAGCAGCAAGGGGAAAACCTGCAGAAATATATCCAGCGCTTCAACAACGCTCGCCTCAAGATCCCCAAGGTGACTGAAGAAGCCATCATATCGGCCTTCTCCGATGGCGTGCGCGACATCAAGATGAAGGAGGAGCTAGCAATCCATGAAGACCTGTGCACATCCCTGGAGCTATTCAACTTGGCGACCAAGTGCGCCAGGGCTGAGGAAGGGCGCCTTTCCCTCCTCGAACTCGTGACTGCCGACCCAGAAGAGAAGAAGCCCAAGGCCAAGGATGTGAAGCACAAGGGGGTTGTTGTGCTTGCAGCAGAACCAGACACCAAGCAAGGCAGGGATCAGCCTGAGTCATCCAAGGGCAGCCGATAGTGCGTGTACCATGACCTCCACACCCACAACACCAACGAATGTCAAGAGCTCAGGGCCGTGAGAGATGGACGTGTCGACCGATGCCCCGAGCACAACGACAGGGACTATGGCCGAGGAGGAGGAAGAGGTGGCGGATGATGGGAAGACCGTGGCCCTCGCCAAGGGTGGCGCAACAGACCTTGCAAGGATCGCTGGCAGGACCAGCCTCGCGAGGGAGGCTGGAGAGATAAGCCCTGTGAGGATCGCCCGCACGGCAACACAGGCCTTCCTCCTCTGCCGCCACCGCCAAGGAGGAACGAAGGCCAACATCAAGACGAGGCGGATGGGGGCTTCCAGGAGCCGCGCGCAATCACTTGCATCTTGGGTGGAGCGCAGGCCCCAGCCTCACAGCGCATCTTCAAGCAGTTTGCTCGCGAGGTGAATGCAGTCCTCCCCAAGCTTGAGGCCACACGCCCTCTCAGGTGGTCTGTGTGGGCTATCACGTTCAGCTCGACGGATCAGCTCAAGTGCGCGGCAACGGCCGGAGTCCTCCCGATGCTTTGCTCCCCAGCCATCAGCAACGTGCAGGTCATCAGGACCCTCATTGACGGCGGAGCAGGACTCAACATCCTGTCCGTCGAGACGTTCGACAATGTCCAAGTGCCATACGATCAGCTTCAGCCGACCAAGCCCTTCTCAGGAGTCACTGATGGTTCCACTATTGCAATAGGGCAGGTTCGCCTTCCAGTCACCTTCGGGCAGCGCAACAACTACCGCACAGAGCTCATCGACTTCGACGTCGCCCACATCCGTATGCCATACAACGCCATCCTCGGGTACCCAGCCCTGGCCAAGTTCATGGCGGTGACTCACCACGGATACAATGTCCTCAAGATGCCAGGAATTGGTGGAGTCATCACCGTACCCTGTGAAGAAAGGGACGCAGTGTGTTCACTTGAGCGCGCGTTCCAAGCCGCAGCAATCGAAGACCCGGACCACAGGAGCGGAAGACTTCCCGAGGCAACCCTTAAGAAGAAGAAGGTTTCGCCTGGACCAAGCCATAAGGAGGCAGACGCCTCCGAAGGTGTTGCGTCAGGATCTGCGCCCAATCAGGGAGCGCCACCCTCTCTCACATAGGAAGGCGCGCCCGGCGCCCTCTTCAGGCAGGGCTCGGGGGCTCTTTCTTGGAGAGCCAACGACTTTGCCAAGGTCGCAAGGGAGGCGCTCGGGCACCACTTGGAGGGGTGCTTCCAGGCACGTTTCCCTCAGGAAGGTACAAGGCAAGGAAGACCAAACCCTCAGGAGTTCATCACAAGAAACAACCAGGAGCTACAGGAGTTGAGAGTCATGCGCGGCAGCCGCCACTTGCCCCCTGTAGCCCCACATCTAGGCGAGGATGGTGGGCTGCGCGTCTGTGTTGACGTGCCAGGCCTCAACCGAGCCGTGTCTCAGGAGCGCCTATGGGCTTCATGCGTGCGGCGTTGCAAGGGTCCACCTCACAGCTACATTCGCATGCCGTTCGGCCTGCCGAACACGGTCGCCGCTCATCAGCGCCTGCTGAGGAGCATTCTGGAAGCCCAGGAGGTCAGGCATCGTGCGGTCCAGGCGGAGTGTAACACCCCGAGACCGATGTGCCAGGTGTCCTCCAATTATTCACTGTTGTTGTGTTGTCATTGCTTGCGTGTCATGCATTGCATATCATGTCATCATGTGCATTGCGTCATCATGTTTTCAAAACTTGCATTCGTCCCGGTCTCCCAGTTCCTTCCGTGGTCCGTTCTGAGGCCAGACTCACTTGCACGCGCCCGCGGCACGTCCGAAGTATTATTTTATAAGTGGTTGGAAAATGTTCTCGGAATGGGATGAGAGTTGGCGTGTGGTCTTGTTATAGTGTAGGTAGACCGTCTGCCAAGTTTCATCGCAATCGGAGTTCGTTTGACGCCCCAACGATTAACTATAGCGGCAGTATAGCCGGTCTAACGTCGGACGTTTTCGGTCTCTGGAAACAGTTGTCGGGCTGCCTTCTTCCTCTCCACCCAGTCCATGGCCCTCTACGCAGCCCACTAGACTCAACCTACCCCTTCTCGCATCCGGAGCCGTCCGATGGCGATCGTACGGTCCAAAAACCTCTCCTAACACCCTAACCCTAGCATCTGTCTATATATAGCCCCTATCCCTGCCAAAAATGGCCTAAACCTCCTCCCCTCGCAGCCGTCGTCGTCTCCTACCTCGCTTTCAGCGCCCAACCAGCACCCCGCCGCCACTTGTCGCTGCCAGAGCCACCCGTCGCCGCCGCCACGTCAGTCGCGCCACCCCTGCGCCCACTCCCGCATCACCGCATGTCCTCCCCTGCGCCCCACTTCACCGCGGCCCTCAGAGCCCATGGGAGACCCGCCCCGGGCCCCCCGGGCCCGAATCGCCCTGCCGCTATGCGCCCGAGCATGCTCGCTCGCTCGCTCGTATGCCTCCTCCCGCTGGAGCCCCGCGCCGCCTCGCGGTTCGCCTCCTTCTACCGGCCACCGGAGTGCTGCCGTCGGCGACCTCCACCTGAGGACAGAGCTCCGGCGTCCCTGTCTCTTCTCTGTTTCTTCTCCTCCCGACGCTCACCTCTCATTCTCTCTCTCTCGCAGGTGAGGCTTTTGCTGCCAGATCCGGCCGACCTTGCATCACGGGTGCCACCGGCATCGGGAACGGGTCCCCTGGGTCCAGATCCGCCAGGATCTAATGCCGCCATTCAACCCCAGCTCCTCCCCACGCCATTTCGCCGGAGTATGCAAGCCGCCGCCGCTCTTCCTCATCGGGAGGAGGACAACATCGTCCGCATTACTGGCCTCGTCCACGCAGGTGGGCCGGCCTCCTCTCCAGCCGCGGCCCAGCACCGCTTCCAGCCGCGGCCCAGCCGCGCGCCGCGCGCCCCTGCCGGCCAGCCTCTCGACCGCGTGGGCCTCGGCCCAGGGTGAGCAGCCCCCCAGCGCCCTCTAATATTTTTTTCGCTGATTGGGCCAACCAGTTTCAGCCCATTTGTGTTTTTCCTGCTGCTGCATTTTAGCTATTATCCAGAAAACTGTTGTTTTACAGAAAAGTCCCTAGACAACATGCATATAATAACTCACAAACCATGCATCAGATTAAAACAAACTTAATATGGAAGTTGCTTAGAATTTTGTCTAGTTTCATAATATGCCACTTTCATCCATGTTCAAAATGTTTAAAATGCTATTTGTTTAAAATTGCTAAAATGCTTTAATTCATAACTAAATAACCGTAACTCCTAATTTAATAAACTTTATATGTAAATGGGGTGGAAAAATGCATAGTTTATCATGGTGACCTTGCTTTGCATGTTTAACAACTCTAAAATATGGTTTAGGGCAGAACAATACCAAACCTTAAAATATGCATATGGGGTTTTATCGGAATTGTTGTTCGTTGTTTCCGGCATCATTTAAACTTGCCTAGATAGGTAGTTTTGTTGTGCTTCACTCTTGCCATGCTAACAAAATTTAATATTCTTGAGTTCATAAACGAGAGAGAACTAAATAAGTCATGTGGTGTTTTCTTCAATATGCAACTCGGTTGCATATTGAGCTCCACTTAATTTGTAGGATTGTTTGTGCACTTTGCCATGCCATGCCATGTATCATTAAACCAGACATGCATCATACTTGGTTGTGCATCATGCCACGGTTACGTGATAGTTGTTTACCATGTTGTTTGCTCTTTCCGGTGTGCTTCTTCGGTTGGTTCCGATAACGTTGCGTTTGTGAGGATCCGTTCGGCTACGTTCTTTTGTCTTCCTCATGGACTCGTTCTTCTTCCTTGCGGGATTTCACGCAAGATGACCATACCCTCGAAATCACTTCTATCTTTGCTTGCTAGTTGCTCGCTCTTTTGCCATGCCTATGCTGCGATACCTACCACTTGCTTATCATGCCTCCCATATTGTTGAACCAAGCCTCTAACCCACCTTGTCCTAGCAAACCGTTGTTTGGCTATGTTACCGCTTTGCTCAGCCCCTCTTATAGCGTTGTTAGTTGCAGGTGAAGATTGAAGTTTGTTCCTTGTTGGGACATGGAGATGTTGTTCCTTGTTGGAACATGTTTACTTGTTGGGATATCACAATATCTCTTATTTAACTAATGCATCTATATACTTGCTAAAGGGTGCAAGGCTCGACCTTATGCCTGGTGTTTTGTTCCACTCTTGCCGCCCTAGTTTCCGTCATATCGGTGCTATGTTCCCGGATTTTCCGTTCCTTACGTGCTTGGGCTATAATGGCAACCCCTTGACAGTTCCCCTTGAATAAAACTCCTCCAGCAATGCCCAACGTTGGTTTTACCATTCGCCACCTAGCCTTTTGTTTCCCTTGGGTTG
>NC_057800.1:58809297-58895112 GCF_018294505.1 Triticum aestivum
CTCCTCTGAGTGTTAGTCCGACCTGAGCTGCCTGCGGGGCCACCTCGGGGAAACTTGAGGGTTGGTTTTACTCGTAGCTAGTCTCATCTGAGTGTGCCCCGAGAACGAGATATGTGCAGCTCCTATTGGGATTTGTCGGCACATTCGAGCGGTGTTGCTGGTCTTGTTTTACCTTGTCGAAATGTCTTGTAACCGGGATTCCGAGTCTGATCGGGTCTTCCCGCTAGAAGGAATATCCTTCGTTGACCGTGAGAGCTTGTGATGGGCTAAGTTGGGACACCCCTGCAGGGATTTGAACTTTCGAAAGCCGTGCCCGCGGTTATGGGAAGATGGGAATTTGTTAATGTTCGGTCGTAGAAAACCTGAAGTTGATCTTAATTAAAATACATCAACTGCGTGTGTAACCGTGATGGTCTCTTTCTGGCGGAGTCCGGGAAGTGAACACGGTGTTGGAGTTATGCTTGACGTAGGTTGTTCTAGGATAACTTGTTGATCATAGTTTCTCGATCGCGCTTTGCCTTCTCTTCTCTCTATCGTTTGCGTATGTTAGCCACCATATATGCTAGTCGCTTGCTGCAGCTCCACCTCATACCTTTACCTTACCCATAAGCTTAAATAGTGTTGATCGTGGGGGTGTGAGATTGCTGAGTCCCCGTGACTCACTAATACTTCCAAAACCAGCTTGCAGGTGCCGATGAGTCCGCGCAGATGACGCAACCAACCTCAGGAGGAGCTCGATGAAGATCTTGTCCTTTGTGTTGTTTCGTTCTAGTTGATCAGTAGTGTAGCCCAGTTGGGGTCGATCGGGGATCTGTGTAGCTTTTGGGGTAGTCTTCTTTTATTTTGGTTCTGTAGTCGGACCTTGATTGTATCTGGATGATGTAATGCTTTAATTCATGTAATTGTGTGAAGTGGCGAGTGTAAGCCAACTATATATCTTTTCCCTTATTGTATTACATGGGTTGTTTGCGAAGATTACCTCACTTGCGACATTGCTTTCAATGCGGTTATGCCTCTAAGTCGTGCTTCAACACGTGGGAGATATAGCCGCATTGAGGGCGTTATAAGTTGGTAATCAGAGCCTTCCCCGACCTTAGGAGCCCCCTGCTTGATCGAATAGCTGGCGTTGTTGAGTCTAGAAAAAAATGTTTTGAGTCATTTAGGAATTATATATATCGGAGAGTTAGGACTTCTTTTTACACCTCAGTCCTTTTGTCGCTCTGGTGAGGCATCCTGACGTTGAGTTTTGACTCTTCTCTTCTCAAATTTCACTAAAAAAATTTAGGATCACGCGGGTATCTTGGAATCGTTCCGATCGATTTGTGACGAGAACATTGTTCTTGGTGCCTCCTGTCATTTAGGGGTTGTGGCAGTGTCCCGGGGAGTTGACCTCCGAGGTGTTGTCGTCACAATTTTATCGTTGCAGTTCTGGAATACCTGAGATTAGTTTCGCCGACATCGAAAATCTCTTTTATGCAGTTGTTGGTGACATAACCTCGACGCCACCCAGTACTGGGGCAGGAGTTCGGGAGTATTGCCATAACTCGTATAACGGATGCTTTTTGAAGGTTGAGGTAGATGATTTCCGAAGGTTTCTTGGTTATGTGTTGAAGGATGGATACAACTGGATGTAGGATTTGCTAGTTTTGGGTGAGATATTATGCTTCCCCTGTATCCCCAACACCTGATTGCATAACCGGAAAGGTTCGGGAGTTTCATAGGTGGGAATTCAAGTAGCTCCTAGGATTTCTTTCCAACAGATGTATGATACGAAATTGGGGTTCGACGTCTAGTGGTCCGCCTATTCACGGTTGGTTTTACAGTGGTCTCGTTGTGTCTTAAAGAGTCCTTGGCTATGTCGACTCGGGGACGCTTTGTATGTCATGTGCACTGCCTTGTACATGATGGTGATGTACGACCGAGCCCGTGTAGGCCCCACCACAAAAACTTCGGGCGAAATCTCTATCATATGTTTGTTCCGGCTTATTCTGCAAGCCAACCCTTTTTTTGTTTTGAGTTGTGGTATTCGAGTTGCTTCAATGTCAAGTGTTGATTCCATATTTTTCCTAAGCGGTGTTCTCATACCTCTATGTGAATACTAAGCCATCTCGATCTTCGCGTTTGTCGTTTCAATTTCTTGTCAACCGGTGTGTCTCTCTTCAAGTGGATTCGATCATTTCAACATCCGCAAGATCAATTCTAAGTTTCTCAACGGTGTTCATTTCTTCCATTCCAAATTGTCTTTGTTTTTTCCCGCCCTCCCTCCCTTGTTTTTCTTCAAGGGATCATATTTCTTAATCGAGTATCCATCTTATTGATATGAAGCCTCTCCATTCTTTTCCTTCAATGTTCTTATCCGGTGATTCTCATGAAGATTCTAACGGAGCTTCTAGTTCATCATTCTTTGTTTCTTTTATCTTCTCCGGTGGTTTCAAGTCAAGCTGTGTTGATCTTACCTTTCCTCATTTCAATGCATTCTCATACCGGTGCACCTCATAATAATTCACTTCTCACTATTCATTTGTTCCGGCGTGCTCAAGCTTTCTCAAAAGGCTCGTCTTGTCATTCAAGATCCGTTCAACCTATTTCGAGGTTGTTATCTCATTCTAGCAATTTAATTCAACCGGTGCATTCTCTATTTTAAATTGTTCTATGGTGTGTTTTTGAGTGGGCCCTAACCCACAAGTCTTTTCCCAGGATCTTACCTGACTCTTCTTATTTTTCCGGAGTTAGTCTCATATTCTTCTCCAAGTTTGACGTAAGAATGAATTATCATCAGTCATATGTATTTCTCCAAGATCTGCCAAATTCTTTTAACCGTTGGCTCAACCTTTCTATTCATCATCCCGGAGTATCTCAACAATTAATGGTGGTTGTCGTGGTTGTGTCACGGCAGTTGTCCTAGAGAAAGGACTTAGTTGTGGAGCCATCGCTACGGGTTAGCTTGAAGGGGTTAAAGCGGACACAAGGACGCAAGAGAGTTTATACTAGTTCGGCCCCTTCAATGATGGAGTTGATGGAGTTGATGGGTGTTTTGATGACTAGGGAGCAAATAAGCTTCGCCTATGTCTCGAGTTGTTGTCTCTCCTTCAACCGCCGCCGGGTTGTCCCCTTATATACATGGGGACGCCCGTCGGTTCACGGAGTCCCGATACCGGCTCATAGATGCGTCCGGTTCGGTCTCCACTATTCCCAACCTATAACACAAGTTACATACCGACACCGGTTTATAGCTATAGGCCTTAAACCGATTATGGGCCTTTAGCCCTCATCTGCCCTCATGGGCTTTTATCACACTCAACTACTGATGAAGTTAACCCGGCTTGTCCTGGCCGGTTTACGCCTAGTAGTAATATCCCCAACATTAGGCCCCAAATTGATTTGAACAGGTTCATGTCAATCCTTCGCAAAAATCTTCATCTTCAACATCTTCTTGTATTTTGTTGAACCGCCGTGATGTCATCTTCTCTGCTTGCGGTAGACTGGTGTGACGTCACTGGTTATAAAGAACCTTATCCTGTTAACAAGCCTGCGACAATTAAGGCCACAGCTTTGTTTCCAACCTCGCGGCTCCTTGATTCTCGCGCCTGACATATCCCTTTCTTTATAAATAGGACCAAAGGGCCATTTCCTTTCTCTTTCCCTCCGACCCCTTCTGCTTCATCTTCCTCGCGTCGCCCAGCTTCGGAGCTCCGCCGCCACTGTCGACGTCTGCATCAACCTTGGCTGCTGCATCAACCTGAGCACACCAGAGCATCGCGGCGACCTTCCGCTTCTTCCTCAGCTCCGGTAAATCTTCTTTCCTTTCCCCCGCAGATCTGTTCTAGGGTTTCCTCGTTCGTCGAAGTTCATCGAGACTCTGGCGCTGTTCTTCCTTTGTTTCTTCTTTAGCCCATGAGTAAAACTTCAAACCTGATGTATTCTCCGTAATGGCTTATCTTATGTTACCATAGCAAACCTTTATGCGCATAAAACACTGATGTGGTCCCTTGTGAATTGCTTTGAGATCAACCTTTTAGGTCTAAATCCTTTTATTTTCCTGTCTTACGGTAGATCCAAAATTTCACTGCGACCTTATGAAATCTGTTTTTACCTTCCTTAGTCATTCTTGCCTTAGATCTGTATCCTCTTTACCACATAGGCGGTTCACCTTTGAAAAAGCAATCTATCATATATCATTAGTCCCCTTGTTGAACCGCCGGGATGTTGTTGCTTCATAAACTCCGGTTTAGATAGATCTGCTTCCGGTTTAACATTGCACATATCAATGTACTTTCTAGATTTCATCATGGCCAAGCAAGTGTATTAGTGCAATTGGGTCCCTTCTCGTGTCACAGAGGATCAACTGGACGATTTAGTCCTGATTGGCGCCTTAGGCAGCAAAGACACCGTCCACTGGAGGGCTCCTGGCAAAGAATGCCCCCCCACACCTCGAGAAGGAGAGGTTGTTGTTTTCGTAGACCACTTAGCCCGGGGTTTTAAACCGCCCGGTTCTAAATTCTATCGAGATGTTATAGCTGATTTCCAACTCCATCCGCAAGACACTGGCCCCAACTCTGTTACAAATATGTGCCACTTCCAAGTGCTTTGTGAGGTGTTCTTTCAAGAGGAGCCCACAGCGGAATTATTCAGAGATCTTGTCCATCTAAACCGCCGTACTGAGTTTACTAATGGCTCTAATACGGAGTTTGGTGGCATGGCTATTCAAAAAAGGAAAGAGATCACCTACCCTCATGCCAAGCTGCACAGTCACCCCAAGGAGTGGAATCAGACATGGTTCAACTGCAAAGACACCTCCCCTGCTGGTGAGAATCCCTTGCCTGGCTTTCATCCGAAGCGGCTCAGCAATACCCATCCTTTTCCTCAACGATTGACTGCCCACAAGAGAAGCAAATATGCTCCTCAGCTGTCAAAGCTCAGGGCCTTTATGGCCAACGGTTTAACAGGGGTTGACCTTGCTCGCTGTTGGATATCATGCAGCATACTGCCCCTTAGTCAGTGCTCCGGTTTGATGTGCGAATATACTGATAGTGTGGATGACCCACTGCGGCATTCAAGACTCCAGCTTTCCGGTGAAGAAATCATAGAGACTGTGCGTAAGATACTGAATGAACCGGAGCACATCTGTGCTAGAACCGGCCTACTTCCCTTCTGTGCCACCAACAAACTGCCAGCTGTAAGACTTTGATTTTTCTCTTTGCTGAATCTGTTATTGATATGTCTGGTCATTGTTTTTAATATCAGTGTCTGCATAACCAGGGCGATGATCCGTTTTGGAGAAAAAAGCTGCCGCAAGAGAAACTAGAGAAAACAGATAAACCGGAAAGAGCAACCTGGCAAAAAACTAAAGCTGTGAAGAAGACTGCCCACCGGAAAAGAACCAATGCATCTTCTAATCCGGCCCTTGATGACGAGGTGGATAATCCGGACTTTGAGGTAGAGCTTGACTCACTTGGTTTATTTTTCATGCATCTTATTGATGATGATATTTGTCAGGATGATGCCGAAGCCAGCCATGCGGATGTTGCAGAGGTAATTATTCTCTCTTCCGATTTAGAAACTTTGCCTTCACAAAAAATCCGTCAGGCAACCCGGAAAGTTAAATTTTCTCATCCTCTTGCTTATTTGGATCCTAAACTTCTTATGAAGACTCAACAACACGAAGCTCGCCGCACCACCCGGCATAGCGGCCAGGTAGTTACCTCCGCCGGTTTACCGAATAGTCTGGTTCGGAAACGTCATTCCGAGGTCTCTAATTCGCTTGTCAGTGCTTGTCCTAAAGTGGGCTGCTTTCGTCAACCTCTTAATCCGTCTGACTCCGATTATCAGGTTATTTCCCACTCATCTTCTGGCGAGTCGTCGGCTACTCAGCTCCCACCGCTCAAAACGGTGCTTGGGTAAGCTATATTTATTGTGATATTTGTAGTATATTGCCTTAGAACATATGCTGTATTTAATTTTGTTATTCTTCTCAGGGCCAAACCCAGGCCGAGCAAGAAGGACTGCCTGGATAAAGCGGCCGAAGAAGATGTCATTCTTGAACCAGGCACCACACCCAATCTTGAAGCGGCTATTCCTGAGGATATTCCCAATGATCCACCGCAGCCAGATGATGATCTTACTGCTGAGGAAATACCTACTGATACCTCAGGTCCTATCCATCAGCCCACAGGTTCCCTCCGGGTTGAAAGCTCCACCGGTCCCGCAAAACCTACTGACAGGCCCACAGCTCCAGTGCAAACCGGCGGTACCAATGATGATGAAATTGTCATTACTGGCACTTGCCATACTGAGCCAAGAAATCCTGTCGCTTTATCCAAACATTCTGCCAAGGAAGAATTAGCTGCTTTTGGCAAAGGCAAGTGGAATGCTGATCTGACGGCTTACGCTGCTCTGAACGCCCAAGATATCCATTCCGGCTATCTGAACCGGCTGTATACCAGCCGTGACTATGAAGCCGGTCTGGTTAAGATGATGAAGGATAAATATGAGGTAACTTTCGTATGCTCCTTCCTGCTTGCATGCTTTCATTCTTGCTGACTCTCCTAGCCCCTAAGGGCTGATTTGAAATATTCTTTCAAACCGGGACTTAATAATATGAATCTTAATGCTTTGAAATTTGCTGATGTAGTCCCCAAGGGCTAGTTCAACTTAGCATAGTTAAACTGGTACTTTAAGTAATTGAAACTGCCGCATCAGAATACATATGATCCAATAGCCATTATCCCCCAAGTGCCAAGTTGAATACTTGTATTGAGCTTGGGACTTTGTAAACAATTAAAAGATGAAGATCGAATATGCATTAGCCCCCTATGCCAAGTTGAATACTTGTATTGAGCTTGGGACTTTGTAAACAATTGAAAGATGAAGATCGAATATGCATTAGCCCCCAAGTGCTAAGCGCATAACTTGTTATGTGGTTGGTACTTGAATCCTTCTACCGATTTATTGAAACATATATCTATATGCCTGCAGGCGGAGCTAAAGGCGAAAGAAAGCCAAGTCACCGATCTGCGAGAAAACTTGAAAACCCAACAGGCTGAAACCTCCAAGGCAAAAGAGGAATTGGCCAGTGCCTTAAGCGCCATGGAACAACTTAAGGAGAACTTCAAGAAGAAACGGGCGGATTGGGCCACTGAAAATTCCGCTTTGATCAAACGAGCAGAGGATGCCGAGGCTGCACTGAAACCAGTGACGGATGAACTGACCAGCATAAAGCGGCACATTCATGCCATGACCACTGCTATCTTTGGTAAGCCAGCTTGCCTTCTGAATTGGTTCTGCCTTCTTACAGAGTCGCCGGTTTATTAACCTTTTATGGTATTTCAGGGACACGCATTGGTCACTTGGGGTCAGATGTGCGGAAGAAATTGAAAGCCGCCTATACCTTGGTTGAACAATTGTATACTGGTGCCCAGCGGATCATCTGTACCGCGTCTCATAACAAACCGGCGCCCACTTTGATTCAAGATACTTTGATGAAACTGTCGGTGCTTCCTGCCCGGGTTGAAGAGCTAAAGAAATCTGCTGCTCGAACCGGTGCAATCAATGCTTTAATCCGGGCAAAAGCCTGGGTGCCGGATTTTGATCCTATTGAAGCGGCTCAGGGTTATCCTAGTTTGAAGGAAGACGGGTCAGAATTTGGTGAAGCGGATCTGCGAGCCATAAACCGGGAGGTACGTCCGCTAGCTTGTCAACTGACCAAGGAAGCAGATTTGTCTCATTATCAAGCCCAATATGACAGCCAGAACAAGCGAATAGCTGCACCAATCCATGAATCGGAAAACCTGATCCCTCCAATCCGTAAGCATACTTACGCTTCCGATATTGACCCATCTTCGCTAATCCATGACGAAGCTATTTTTCAAGCATTGATGGGAATTGACTGGACAACTGTGGATTTCCAGCCACTTGGTAGAGAAACGGAAGCTGAAGCGGCGCAGGATGACCCACAACCATCAGGCCAGGCTGGTGGCCAAGCTTAAACCGGAAGCCGGTTTTAAAACTGTCTCTCCTTTGTGAAAAACAATTATGTTATTATGGGCACCATGCTGCCTTGTAATAGGCTAGCTGATACCTTTGATGTTGATATGCCTTCGCGCGTAATTTGTTCTTCCTGTGGTAATGAACTTTCCAAAATGCTTTCTGAAATAAGAAATTCGTTAAGTGCCACCGCGGTTGTACCGTCAGGCGGAATATGATGTTTGTATATATAAAGTCAAAACATCCAAAACAAAATTTTAAGTATATGATCAAAAAAATTTGAGATACATATTACATGCCACCATTGAGTGTGAAGTTGGCTTGGCCAACTTTGAAGCGGAGCTTTTGCAAACCCACACTGTTGGAGGAAATAACAACTCTTGTATATGTATATGACACTGGTTACCATGTAAACCTTGTCGGGTTATAATGAACACCGTGTTACTCCATAAGAGGATGTTAACAACAAGGATCAAACCGGACAAAAAGTCTCCGGATTGACGTGAACTGTGTTCCGTCAATTCATTGGTTAAAAAACTTTGTCGGTTTAAAGAACACAATAAAAAGAAAAAAAACCTTTAAAGAAAAGTATGAAGCAAAAGCAACGACAAAAACGTTTGCCAAAAAAGATTTATTTAAGCTGATCAAATGGCGTAACCATGGCCAAACACGACCAAGCTCCCGTTAGGTGTAACTATGGTTCTAGTTAGCCAGGTCCCCAAGTGATTCTTGTGGCATTTATGCCGACCAAATGGCGTGGTCATGGTTCGGGTTCGACATAGCCCCCAAGTGATTCTCTGGCCTTAGGCCGATCAAGAGGCATGACTGGTTCAGACATGACCAAGTCCCCAAGTGATCTGGTGGCTTTCGCCTATCAAGAGGCATGGTATTGGTTCGGACACGACCAATCCTCCAAGTGATATAACACGATGCTTTTAGCAAAGCGAACTCAAGGGGTAAACCGGAGGCCGTTTTAGTGAACAGATACCCCGCTTTAGCTGAGGTTCCGGTTTATTATACTTAATCATAATATATACATTGTATGTACATAAGTATAGCCAATGGCTCAGGTATAGTAAGGCCGAAGATGAGCTATATTCCACGGCCTGTTAGTCTCTTCCTCTGATGTACGTGAGTCCTTATGCTCTCGAATATCGATCAGATAGTACGACCCGTTGTGCAGATTCTTGCTGACCACGAAAGGCCCCTCCCAAGGTGGGGATAGCTTATGAATATCAGTCTGATCTTGGATGAGCCGAAGCACCAAATCTCCTTCCTGGAAGGCTCTGGTTCTGACTCGGCGACTGTGATAACAACGAAGATCCTGCTAGTAAATCGCCGACCGGGCGGCTGCGATGTCACGCTCTTCATCCAAACGGTCCAAAGCATCTTGCCGTGCTGTCTCGTTGTCCGCTTCAACATAAGACGTGACACGAGGTGAGTCATGACGGATATCACTGGGGAGAACCGCCTCCGCTCCATAAACCATAACACAGATGGTAATTCTTCTACCCAACAACCCGGCGTTCTCTGCAAAGGAACCATGAGCCGGGGCTTGATGCCTCTCAAGATCTCTTGATTAGCTCTTTCTGCTTGACCATTGGACTGTGGATGTGCCACTGATGAAACGTCGAGCCGGATGTGCTCCCGTTCGCAGAACTCCTACATAGCACCTTTGGATAAATTGGTACCATTATCTGTGATAATACTGTGCGGAAAGCCAAACCGGAAAATCACCTTTTTGATGAACTGAACCGCCGTGGCCGCATCACACTTGCTAACAGGTTCTGCCTCCACCCACTTTGTAAACTTGTCCACCGCCACCAGGAGGTGGGTCTTCTTATCTTTGGACCTTTTGAAAGGCCCAACCATATCCAGCCCCCAAGTCGCAAACGGCCAAGTAATTGGAATCATCTTCAATTCTTGAGCCGGTACATGAGCACGTCTTGAAAACCTTTGGCAACCATCACATCGTCTGACCAGATCCTTCGCATCAGCATGAGCAGTTAACCAATAGAAACCATGGCGAAACGCTTTAGCCACCAGAGACTTTGAACCGGTGTGGTGACCACAATCTCCTTCGTGGATCTCCCGCAAAATTTCACGACCTTCTTCAGGAGACACGCAACATTGAAAAGCTCCTGATACACTGCAATGATGTAACTCACCGTTGATGACAGCCATGGACTTGGATCGCCGGATTATCTGCCGGGCCAGAATCTCATCTTCTCGCAACTCGCCCCGGTTCTTGTACGCCAGATAAGCGTCCAGTCCGGAATAACATGAAGAACTGCCACCAATTGAGCCTCCGGATCAGGAATGGCCAAATCCTCTTCACCAGGGATCTTCACCGACGGGTTGTGCAGCACATCCATAAAAACATTGGGTGGGACCGGTTTGCGCTGAGAGCCGAGCCGGCTTAAAGCGTCCGTCGCTTCATTTTTCCGCCAGTCCACGTGGTCCACCTGATAGCCTCTGAAATAACCTGCAACAATATCCACCTCAGGACGATATGCTGCCATGAGTGGGTCCTTGGAGTCCCAAGTGCCAGACACTTGCTGAGCCACAAGGTCCGAATCACCGAAGCACTTATCTCGACTTAGATTCATCTCCTTAGCCATCCGAAGACCATGGAGCAAGGCTTCATACTCAGCTGCATTGTTAGTACAAGGGAACATTAAACAGAGAACATAACAAAACTTATCACCTCGTGGGGAAGTTAATACGACTCCAGCCCCCGAGCCTTCCAACTGCCTGGATCCGTCAAAATGGATGGTCCAATACGTATGATTCGGCTTTTCTTCAGGTGCTTGCATTTCCGTCCAATCATTGATGAAATCGACAAGTGCTTGAGACTTAATCGCTGTCCGAGGCACATATTTCAAACTGTACGGCCCCAGCTCTATAGCTCACTTTGCAATCCGGCCAGTTGCTTCCCGGTTCTGGATGATATCTCCCAAAGGAGCAGAACAGACCACCGTAATTGGGTGCCCTTGGAAGTATTGCTTAAGCTTCCGGCTTGCCATAAAAACTCCGTACACCAGCTTCTGCCAATGTGGATACCTTTGCTTGGACTCAATGAGTACCTCGCTGATATAATAGACCGGATGTTGAACCGGATGCTCCTTACCTGCCTCCTTTCGTTCCACCACAATAGCCACGCTGACCGCACGAGCATTAGGAGCAAAATATAGCAGTAACGGCTCCTTGTCAATGGGAGCGGCGAGCACAGGCGGATTGGCCAATTGCCTCTTTAAGTCCTCAAATGCTTCATCAGCAGCAGAACTCCAGACGAACTGATCCGTCTTCTTCAACATCTGATACAAAGGGATCACCTTCTCACCCAGGCGGCTGATAAACCAGCTTAACGCGGCAATCCGGCCTGCCAGGCGTTGAACATCATTGATACACTTCGATTTAGCCAGGGAGGTGATGGCTGTGATCTTCTCCGGATTAGCCTCAATTCCCCTGTTGGACACCAGAAAACCCAATAAATTGCCCGTCGGTACACCAAAGACACACTTGTCCGGATTAAGCATCATCTTGTACGTCCTTAGGTTATCAAAGGTTTCCTTCAAATCATCAACCAGAGTCTCCTTCTCCCTAGATTTAACCACGATATCATCCATGTAAGCATGTACATTACGACCAATCTGCTTGTGAAGACAATTTTGTACACACCGTTGATAAGTTGCCTGGCCACTTTTGAGCCCAAAGGGCATAGACACATAGCAGAAGGCTCCAAAGGGAGTTATGAATGCCGTCTTCTCCTGGTCCTTAACTGCCATTTTGATCTGATGATAGCCAAAATATGCATCCAAAAAACTTAAACGCTCACAACCCGCCGTAGCATCAATGATTTGATCATTACGGGGGAGGGCAAAAGGATCTACATGACAAGCTTTATTAAGATCTATGTAATCCACACACATACGCCAGGTGCCGTTTTTCTTAAGGACTTGCACCGGATTGGCAAGCCACTCAGGGTGAAAAACTTCAACAATAAAACCAGCTGCTAAGAGCCTGGCTACCTCTTCCCCAATCGCCTTGCGTCTTTCTTCGTTAAACCGGTGGAGGAACTGTTTCACCGGTTTGTATTTATGATCCACATTAAGTGTGTGCTCAGCGAGTTGCCTCCGTACACCTGGCATGTCAGAGGGCTTCCATGCAAAAATGTCCCGATTCTCACGGATGAACTCGATGAGCACGCTTTCCTATTTCGGATCCAAGTTGGCACTAATGCTGAATTGCTTGGACGAATCGCCAGGCACGAAGTCAACAAGCTTAGTTTCTGCTGCCGATTTGAACTTTAGGGCCGGATCATGCTCCGTAGTTGTCTTCTTCAATGGAGTCATGTCCGCCGGATCAACATTGTCTTTATAGTACTTCAACTCCTCTGTGGCACAAACCGACTCTACATAAGCCGCATCTCCTTCCTCGCATTCCAAATCGATTTTGCGGCTTCCGTGAACCGTTATTGTCCCCTTGTGACCCGGCATCTTGAGCTGCAAATACACATAACAGGGCCGAGCCATAAACTTGGCATATGCCGAACGCCCAAACAGGGCATGATATGGACTTTGGATTTTCACCACTTCAAACGTTAATGTCTCCGATCTGGAATCATGATCATCCCAAAAGGCCACTTCAAGAGCTATCTTACCAACGGGATATGCTGATCTGCCAGGCAATACACCGTGGAATATTGTATTGGACGGTTTGAGATTCTTTTCTGTAAGTCCCATACGACAGAAGGTCTCATAGTATAGGATGTTAATGCTGCTCCCTCCATCCATGAGCACTTTGGTGAACTTATAACCTCCCACCTGAGGCGCCACCACCAGAGCCAACTGACCCGGATTACCGACCTGGAGTGGGTGATCCTCTCTGCTCCATATGATTGGCTATTCAGACCAACGTAGATAACGGGGTGTGGCCGGTTCAACAGAGTTGACTGCCCGCCTCTGAACCTTCCGGTCTCGCTTGTCCAAGCTAGTGGTAAAGACATGGTACTGCCCATTACTCAACTGCTTTGGGTTGCTTTGGTAACCTGACTGTTGCTGTTGTTGGTTGTAACCAGCCTGGTTGTTCTGACTATTTTGACCATTATGTCCGCCCGGATTACCATTAAATCCTGAACCGGAACTTCCTCCACCGTAACCCGGCCCGGGCCCTGAGCCACCGCCAGATCTGTGATCATACCGGAAATTATTAGAATTCTTGAACTCCTGCATAATAAAGCAATCCTTCCAAAGGTGGTTTGCTGGCTCCTCCTTCGTCCCATGTCTTGGACAGGGCTGGCTTAGCAGATAGTTCAGGAGGTTTGGGTTGGGGTTGGGCGCTCCGCTACGATTATTCGGCCTACCCTTGCGCCGTTGGCCATTGTCCTGTACGTTGGTATTAGGCACAAAATCCATGTTGCCATCCGCTTTACGCTTGCCTCCTCCGCCATTGCCTATCCAGTGATGTTGCTGACCTTTGGAGCTGCTGTTCTTCTTCCCCTTCCCTGTCTTGTCATCATCAGATTCGGGATCCTTGGTACTATCAGAATCAGCATATTTTACCAAAGCGGCCATGAGGGTCCCCATGTCGGTGCAATGACGCTTCATCCGTCCCAATTTCAACTTCAGGGGCCCAAACCGGCAGTTGCCTTCTAGGGTTAATACTGCGGTGTCAGCGTTGATGCGGTCTGAGGAGTGCAACACTTGTGAAACCCGGTGTACCCAATGAGTCGTTGACTCTCCTTCCTCCTGGACGCATGCAGCTAAGTCCACTATCGACATAGGCTGTTTACAGGTATCCTTGAAATTGTTGATAAACCGTGCTCGTAATTGGGCCCATGAACTGATAGACTAGCGGGCAAGCTTTTTAACCAAGTACGGGTCGTTCCTTCAAGCATCATGGTGAAGTATTTCGCACACGCCATGTCATCCACATCAAGCATCTCCATGGCCATCTCATAGCTCTCTACCCATGTCTCTGGTGGTTGATCCGCCGTATAATTTGGTACCTTGCGTGGGCCTTTGAAATCCTTGGGCAAACGTACGTTGCGTAAAGCGGGGACGAGGCAAGGCACCCCCAAAGAACTAGAAGTAACACCAGGTTCAATCGAAATGGTTGGACGAACCGGCGTGAGCTGCCGAGCCTGATGCTGTGCGGCTAACTCGGCCTCCCTACACGCTCGGGCCCGGTTCACCACTTCCTGAGCATCATCAGCACCACCCGTCGAGTTGTTAGCACGGGGTGCTCCACGTCGTTCATTACTCGACACTGCTCGTTCATCCATATGTCTGCTATAGCTCCGGCTTGGACGGGGGGTCGAGTGGATTCGGTCGCGGCTGTACGAGTACGCCTGCTGTTGGGCCAAAGCTGTCCTCAGAAGTTCCTTGACCCGTCGCGTCTCTACTGCTTGCGGCGAGTCACCTTCAACTAAAATGGCCTCCAGTCGTGCAGCAGCGGCAACAAGATTGTCCATTGGGTTGGAGTAGTGACCCGGAGGTGTTAAAGCATCCCGAGGTATAACGGTGTTTTGACGAGGCGGGTCCATCTGACAGGGCTGAACCGGTGCACTGGTCCTAGGGGCTTCTGCCCGGTTCCCCTCCAGCGGATTACTGGCTCTTGGTCCTGGAGTGTTGAAAAGGTCTCTGGCCTCAAAAACCGGAGGTAAGCGGGATCGATGCTTCCTCCTCATGACTTCATGCGACGCGCTCTGATCCAACATAAGCCTGTAGGCATGTGCGTCTAAAGCGGCCCGCTCTGCGGCCATCCTGGTGTCCTCAGCTGCCAGATCCGTTTTGGCCTGGGTGATTTGTTCCTTTACCTTTGCAATCTCCGTGTTGTGAGCGTCCTGATCTGGCGGATTAACTTCTTTCATAAGCACAGCCAACGCATCAAATAGTTCTGATAGAACCTGAGCCGGTGGGCACACAGGGCCTCCTGCCCCAGCAACCGTTGCCGCTGCTGAACCGGAGATTGTTGCCGCGTCTGTCGAAGAGTGAAGCGCTGCTTGTGTTCCGGTCATGAATATTCCAACCCGGTTAGGCAGATCAGAGGGGTCAAGAATACTTTCGCCATCGGAACAGCTCTCAATCCGGCCATCTTGTAGCTGATAAAGAGATTCGGTTTCTCCGGTCGAAGATTCGTCACCGGAACGAACGGCAGTCGCCCCGCAAAGCTCCGATCCATCCTCATAACTCCCTCCATGGATTATTCCCATGAAGGCACGCTTCATGGCCGGTTTAATCCGGGCCGATCGCGTAGCTGAGCCGTCTCGACGAGGTCGGTGCAGATGTCCGGCTTAGGGCCTGGTTCACCGATCTTGCCAATGAAAACGTGAATGCTACCAAAGGGGAACCGGTACCCGTACTCAATTGAGCCGGCCTCGGAGCCCCAGCCTGCGTCGTCGATGTAGAGTTTGCCGCGATGACTCTTAGTCATCCGGCCTACAGCGTAGCCCTTGAGTCCTTCAAAGCGGCCCTCCAAGAACCGGAAACCATCATGCGATAGCCCCACGGTGGGCGCCAACTGTCGTGGTTTTGTCACGGCAGTTGTCCTAGAGAAAGGACTTAGTCGTGGAGCCATCGCTACGGGTTAGCTTGAAGGGGTTAAAGTGGACACGAGGACGCAAGAGAGTTTATACTAGTACGGCCCCTTCAATGAAGGTAAAAGCCTACGTCTAGTTGTGATGGATTTGATGGGTGTTTCGATGACTAGGGAGCAAATAAGCTTCGCCTATGTCTCGAGTTGTTGTCTTTCCTTCAACCGCCGCCGGGTTGTCCCCTTATATACATGGGGACGCCCGTCGGTTCACAGAGTCCCGATACCGGCTCATAGATGCGTCCAGTTCGGTCTCCACTATTCCTAACCTATAACACAAGTTACATACCGACGCCGGTTTATAGCTATAGGCCTTAAACCGATTATGGGCCTTTAGCCCTCATCTGCCCTCATGGGCTTTTATCACACTCAACTACTGATGAAGTTAACCCGGCTTGTCCTGGCCGGTTTACGCCCAGTAGTAATATCCCCAACAGTGGTGTTTCTCGTCGTCATTCTCGGATTTTGAAGACCGAAGAGGGGGTTTCCTCCATATCTTATCCGTTCTCTCGGAGACTCGTGGTTCTAGCTTCATGCCATCCTCTCATAATCGTTTTCGATTATGACAATTCTTTTCACCCATCCGGAGCATTTGATGAGTTGTTTCCATTTCTTTCCTCCGAAGGTCATCTTTTCAAATATTATTCATTCCAGCTTTCAGCTCTCGTTATCCAAACCTTACCGGTGCACCGTTCAAGTATTCTCTAATCAGTTCTTGATATTTTTGTTCTTTTGTATCTAAAATTCTCTTAAGCATCTTCGTTTATTTTCTAATCCTTCCCGGTGTTTATTCATGTTTTATTCATTCTTTTTCAATTCTTACGGTGGTTCATTCAAGAGTTCCTCTTCCTTCGTTTATCATATCAATTTATTCGATGTTCCAATCCTACCGGCGGTTCGTTAAAGACATTCTCAAGTTTATGTTAGATCTATCTTAATCATTTCTACGAGAATAAGTAGTATGCCAAATCCATTGATTGTCATCAATCTAAATTGGTGAAGGATACACATAACATAATTCTTATTCTTGTTTTCATCGAGTAAATTTAATTCCTTATTCCAGAGGTTCATTAAAATTCTTGATCTCAATTATTCACCTTTTCTTTTACCGGAGTCCCAAACTCTCTCAACTATATCTTCATGGAGATTCATCTAAATCGTTACAAGTCTTCGCCGTGTGTTTTCAACTTCTCTTTCATTTCGTGTGATTATTCTTTTTGTTACCGGAGTTTCCTCATGGAGGCTATACATGTTGGTTCATCAAGGATTTATTTCCTTCTCGAAGCGTTCATCAAAATTCTTTTCTAAGGAGCTTAAGTTTCTTCATCTTGCAATCCGGAGTGCAATTCCTTCTTCCATATCATTAGAGGTGGTATTATGTCATTCTTGGTAATTTGAGTGCATGCTCCATGATTCACAAGTTATCAAGAATGAGATATTTTAAATCCATCAATCTCGTCATTGGAATTATCTTGGGCTATATTTCACCTAAAATCGTCCCTAAGGATTGTTGCTATTTATGGTGCTCATATAAGACCCAAGTTCTTCTTTCATCCTTCCGGTGAAATAAGCTTTCCCGTCTCCTTGTTCATACCAATCCAATTCTTTTTCCCGTGAGTGGCAGGTTGTCACCTGATAATTTGAGATGTATTCCATAAGACAATATCAAGATTATTCTTTTCGTTGTTGGTGTTCCAACAACTCCGTTCGACTCTTCTTCTAAAGATGCTGTTCAAGCTCTTTTGAGGTAGAAGATGTTGTTTTCTCCTCCATTCTTTTGATTCCATTCTTACTTCTGTTCCGAGGCATTGTGATGTTGCTCTCTTCAACCCATCATCTTGTTTGTCAAGATCATGTTCAGTTCCTTCCATTTTCAGTCGAAGTGTTGCCCAAATTATACCATTCTTTTCCCTCTCTATCTTGTTTTTAACCGGAGCGTTGTGTCCTCTGCTCAAGTCCTTTTCATCCTATCAAGTCTGCATCCCTTCTCAACCGAAGTGCTAACCGAATCGGTTCTTTCTCTTCCTCTTTCTGAACGAAGTGTTTTCAACTTCATTCATCTCCGTTGTATTCTTATCTCGAAATGGCTTAACCTTTTCAAGGTTCTTTGGTCTCACTCATTGGTCAAAGAAGCAACTTAGCTTTACCTCTCCTCTTTCTCTTGTGTTGTCCCTTCGGTGCCATTCTAGATCTCGGGACGAGATCCTCTCGTAGTGGTGGAGTGTTGTAACACCCCGAGACCGATGTGCCAGGTGTCCTCCAGTTATTCGATGTTGTTGTGTTTTCATTGCTTGTGTGTCATGCATTGCATATCATGTCATCATGTGCATTGCATCATCATGTTTTCAAAACTTGCATTTGTCCGGGTCTCCCAGTTCCTTCCGTGGTCCGTTTTGAGGCCAGACTCACTTGCACGCGCCCGCGGCACGTCCGAAATATTATTTTATAAGTGGCCGGAAAATGTTCTTGGAATGGGATGAGAGTTGGCGTGCGGTCTTGTTATAGTGTAGGTAGACCGCCTGCCAAGTTTCATCGCAATCGGAGTTTGTTTGACGCCCCAACGATTAACTATAGCAGCAGTATAGCCGGTCTAACGTCGGGCGTTTTCGGTCTCCGGAAACAGTTGTCGGGCTGCCTTCTTCCTCTCCTCTCAGTCCATGGCCCTCTACACAGCCCACTAGACTCAACCTACCCCTTCTCGCATCAGGAGCCGTCCGATGGCGATCGTATGGTCCAAAAACATCTCCTAACACCCTAACCCTAGCATCTGTCTATATATAGCCCCTACCCCTGCCAAAAATGGCCTAAACCTCCTCCCCTAGCAGTCGTCGTCTCCTACCTCGCTTTCAGTGCCCAACCAGCACCCCGCCGCCACTTGTCGCCGCCAGAGCCACCCGTCGCCGCCGCCACGTCAGTCGCGCCGCCCCTGCGCCCACTCCCGCCTCGCCGCGTGTCCTCCCCTGCGCCCCACTTCGCCGCGGCCCTCAGAGCCCATGGGAGGCCCGCCAGGCCGCCCGGGCCCGAATCGCCCTACCGCTGTGCGCCCGAGCACGCTCGCTCGCTCGCTCGTATGCCTCCTCCCGCTGGAGCCCCGCGCCGCCTCGTGCTTCGCCTCCTTCTACCGGCCACCGGAGTGCTGCCACCGGCGACCTCCACCTGAGGCCAGAGCTCCGGCGTCCCTGTCTCTTCTCTCTTTCTTCTCCTCCCAGCGCTCACCTCTCATTCTCTCTCTCTCGCAGGCCAACCTTGCATCACCGGGTGCCACCGGCGTCGGGAACGGGTCCCCTGGGTCCAGATCCGCCTGGATCTGATGCCGCCGTTCAACCCCAGCTCCTCCCCACGCCATTTCGCCAGAGTCTGCAAGCCGCCGCCGCTCGTCCTCGTCAGGAGGAGGACAACATCGTCCGCATCGCTGGCCTCGTCTACGCAGGTGGTCCGGCCTCCTCTCCAGCCACGGCCCAACACCGCTTCCAGCCGCGGCCCACCACCGCTTCCAGTCCCGGCCCAGCCGCGTGCCGCGCACCCCTGCCGGCCAGCCTCTCGACCGCGTGGGCCTCGGCCTAGGGTGAGCAGCCCCCCAGCGCCCTCTGATATTTTTTTCCGCTGATTGGGCCAACCAGTTTCAGCCCATTTGTGTGTTTTTCCTGCTGCTGCATTTTAGCTATTATCCAGAAAACTGCTGTTTTACAGAAAAGTCCCTAGACAACATGCATATAATAACTCACAAATCGTGCACCGGATTAAAACAAACTTAATATGGAAGTTGCTTAGAATTTTGTCTAGTTTCATAATATGCCACTTTCATCCATGTTCAAAATGTTTAAAATGTTGTTTGTTTAAACTTGCTAAAATGCTTTACTTCATAACTAAATAACCGTAACTCCGAATTTAATAAACTTTATATGTAAATGGGGTGGAAAAATGCATAGTTTATCATGGTGACCTTGCTTTGCATGTTTAACAACTCTAAAATATGGTTTAGGGAAGAACAGTACCAAACCTTAAAATATGCATATGGGGTTTTACCAGAATTGTTGTTCGTTGTTTCCGACCTCATTTAAACTTGCCTAGATAGGTAGTTTTGTTGTTCTTCACTCTTGCCATGCTAACAACATTTAATATTGTTGAGTTCATGAACGAGAGAGAACTAAATAAGGCATGTGGTGTTTTCTTCAATATGCAACTCGGTTGCATATTGAGCTCCACTTAATTTGTAGGATTGTTTGTGCACTTTGCCATGCCATGCCATGTATCATTAAACCGGACATGCATCATACTTGTTTACCATGTTGTTTGCTTCTTCGGTTGGTTATGTGATAGTTGTTTACCATGTTGTTTGCTTCTTTCCGGTGTGCTTCTTCGGTTGGTTCCGATAACGTTGCATTTGTGAGGATCCGTTCGACTACATTCGTTTGTCTTCCTCATGGACTCGTTCTTCTTCCTTGCGGGATTTCAGGCAAGATGACCATACCCTCGAAATCACTTCTATCTTTGCTTGCTAGTTGCTCGCTCTTTTGCCATGCCTATGCTGCGATACCTACCACTTGCTTATCATGCCTCCCATATTGTTAAGCCAAGCCTCTAACCCACCTTGTCCTAGCAAACAGTTGTTTGGCTATGTTACCGCTTTGCTCAGCCCCTCTTATAGCGTTGTTAGTTGCAGGTGAAGATTGAAGTTTGTTCCTTGTTGGGACATGGAGATGTTGTTCCTTGTTGGATCATGTTTACTTGTTGGGATATCACAATATCTCTTATTTAATTAATGCATCTATATACTTGGTAAAGGGTGGAAGGCTCGTCCTTATTCCCGGTGTTTTATTCCACTCTTGCCGCCCTAGTTTCCGTCATATCGGTGTTATGTTCCCAGATTTTGCGTTCCTTACGCGCTTGGGCTACAATGGGAACCCCTTGATAGTTCGCCTTGAATAAAACTCCTCCAGCAATGCCCAACATTGGTTTTACCATTCCCCACCTAGCCCTTTTCTTTCCCTTGGGTAGGCCTGCCCAAGGGTCATATTTATTTTAACCCCCCCCCCCCGGGCCAGTGCTCCTCTGAGTGTTGGTCCGAACTGAGCTGCCTGCGGGGCCACCTCGGGGAAACTTGAGGGTTGGTTTTACTCGTAGCTAGTCTCATCTGAGTGTGCCTTGAGAACGAGATATGTGCATCTCCTATCGGGATTCGTCAGCACATTCGGGTGGCTTTGCTGGTCTTGTTTTACCTTGTCAAAATGTCTTGTAACCGGGATTCTGAGTCTGATCGGGTCTTCCCGCTAGAAGGAATATCCTTCGTTGACCGTGAGAGCTTGTGATGGGCTAAGTTGGGACACCCCTGCAGGGGTTTGAACTTTCGAAAGCCCTGAAGTTGACCTTAATTAAAATACATCAATCGCATGTGTAACCGTGATGTCTCTTTCCGGCGGAGTCCGGGAAGTGAACACGGTGTTGGAGTTATGCTTGACGTAGGTTGTTCTAGGATCACTTCTTGATCATAGTTTCTCGATCGTGCTTTGCCTTCTCTTCTCGCTCTCGTTTGCGTATGTTTAGCCACCATATATGCTAGTCGCTTGCTGCAGCTCCACCTCATACCTTTACCTTACCCATAATCTTAAATAGTCTTGATCACGAGGGTGTGAGATTGTTGAGTCCCCGTGACTCACAGATACTTTCAAAACCAGCTTACAGGTGCCGATGATGCCATTCCAGGTGACACAACTGAGCTCAAGGAGGAGCTCGATGAAGATCTTGTCCTTTGTGTTGTTTCATTCTAGTCGATCAGTAGTGGAGCCCAGTTAGGGTCGATCGGGGATCTGTGTAGCTTTTGGGGTAGTCTTCTTTTATTTTGGTTCCGTAGTCGGACCTTGATTGTATCTGGATGATGTAATGCTTTATTCATGTATTTGTGTGAAGTGGTGATTATAAGCCAACTATGTATCTTTTCCCTTATGTATTACATGGGTTGTGTGAAGATTACCTCACTTGCGACATTGCTTTCAATGCGGTTATGCCTCTAAGTCGTGCTTCGACACGTGGGAGATATAGCCGCATCGAGGGCGTTATACGGAGATGGAGATGGCCCTTGGATACCCACTTGTGCCCCCGGAGCCTCCCGAGGCCCCTCGGCCTGGGGGCTCATGAGGGTCGACGTCTTCATCGCGCATCGCCCGCTTCTTCAACATCACTGCATCTTCAACGGCACCAGGTGACATCTTTCTAAGTTCCATTTTTAGCTGAGAGCGCCCACAGTGCCGCATCATTCCTAGGTCGCGTGGGTCCGTCCCTGCGGCATGTATCCGTTTTTCTTATGCTCTCTACTTACCTTGCCGGGGGCGCCCCTCGGGCTGCATCATCCCCGAGCTGCTCGGGCCTGTCCCAGCGGCGTTTGCTTTTCCCGCGTCTACTTAAAATGAATTTGCTCTTTCGCGCTTAATTGTCACCTGCTGCTTATCGCGGACTTATCCGCTTTCATGCAAAGCGCTTGCACGTTAAAAGGGGCGGTACCTGAGCATCGCGGCTCATGGGCTCCTACTGGCTCTCCAGCCCTCACCCCCTGGCCTTAACCCAAGGCATCGCGACCTGTCATACCAGTGGCGGCTGAGCTAGCTCGAGGGCCGGGACCTGAGCACGTAGAGCATTTGCATTCTAACACACCATTGATAAAGGCCCAGAGCCAGGCGCAACCCGCCTCGAGGTAGGGCCTCGTGAGTCCCGCCCTAGCTCACGAGTGCCCAGATACACCTCTCCTAGCCCTACCATGTCGGCCATGTGTCAGGTCGGGGCTGTACACGCCCCGGGGGCTCCTCCCGGAGGGGAGCCCCCTCCCACGTACCAGTGGAAGCACCATGCTCCGTGCTGGCTAACGACACTGCCGAGGAGCGGCTATGCCCGTACACATACGGAAGCGCTATGCTCCGCGCTGGTGATAAACAACTAAGGGCGGCATACGGCAATACCAACCTCAGGGAGCCCAAAGCTCAGTGTCCGGCACCATCGCAATGCCTCCCCTAGGGAGCGCCTCGCGAGGGGGCTGGACACGGGGCTACGCCCGGGCCTTGCCCGAGCGCACGCCACCCAGCCAGGTTCCTCGGACCTGGTCGTCACGCGCCCCTCCCTGAGCGGAGCCAAGGTATGGAAACCCGTTTGAACGTCAAGGGGGAATCCTGAGCGTCGCGACTCAGGAGCCTAACTTGCCCCCTAGCCCCTCACTCCTTAGTCCCGTCCCGGTTTCCGGTCGGGGCTAACGCTGGGTGAGGTATGGGCGGGGTCGGGCCCTGCCGACGCAGAACGACCAATCAACTCCTTTCCTACTTGTTGCTTGCACGCCAAGGGGGACTCCTAAGCATCGCGACTCAGGAGCCTAACTTGCCACGTAGCCCCTCGCCCCTTAGTCCCATCCTAGTTTCCGGTCGGGGCTAACGCCGGGTGAGGTATGCGCGGGGCCGGGCCCTGCCGACGTAGAGCGCGAGCAAGTAGGAGAGAAAAATGCAAATTCCAGGAAATTCAAAGCAAGTATTACAAGCCATAGATTGTTTCACGATGCCAAACACAAGTTTAAACGCCTCCACGAGGCATGGTGCATGTTGCAGGAATAAAAACAGGACATAAGCCGCGAAGGGATCACTCTCCAGTGGCGCCGCCGCCTGTGCTGGAGTCACGCTGGGCGACTCCGCCTCCTGGGGCCGTGGAGCTGGCGGCACCGCGCCCGGGCAAGATGCTGAAGGCGCGAAACCTCCCCAGCAAAGCTTCGGCTCGGCCTTTCATGGCCTGAGCGACAGCAGCGGCAAGGTCACCGCTCACGGGTTCCAGCAGGCTGTCGAAGTCGACGTTGGGGTCGTGCAGGTAGACGTGGCTGAGGACACGCGTCAGCGCCCCAGAAGACAGGGCACGTGCCTCGGCCTCGGCCATGGGGCCAAGGCCGTCTACGACATCTTCAAGCGCACGGACCAGGAAGGAAAGCAGCTTGGTGGGGCCATCTTCCGCACCGGCCAATGGATCCTCCAAGCCGCTCTTGTAAAGCGTCTTCAGCACCGCGCGAGCCTTCTTCTCCATCTTCGCGAAGGCCACCCGATCCTCCGCCAGGACCTTCTCTTTGGCGTCTAGCTCGGTCCTCTCCGCCTTCAGCGACCGCTCCAGCGTCTCCAATTGGTCGTGGCGGCCATGGACCTCCTTGGCGAGCTCGTCGCGCAGGCCTTGCAACTCGGCCTCCAGCGCCTTGCAGCGAGCCTGGGCAGCCGCAGCGTCGCCCAGGGCAGAGTCGCGAGCGGCCTTGGCTTGGTTGGCGGCCTGCTTCTCCCCATTGGAGGCCGACACGGCCTGGCTCAACGCCGCTCGGATGGAGGCAACGAAACGGGCCCAGCCAGAAGCTAGCTCCAGGCGCCCGGCCGCTAATCGAGGGTCCGCGCTTAGAAGATCCTCCCATAGCTGGCTTAGTTCGCTGGCGACCTGGTCCAGGATGGCGGCAGAGGGAACAAAAGAAGCGGGAACCGGCGGAGCGGGCGAAGAGGACGGCAACGTGATCATGGTTTGGCAGGAAGGAACCCCCTAGGCCTTGGCTGCCCCGGCTGCAGCATCAAGCGAAGTCGACTCCAGGGTCAACGGGGCCACGGGGGCTGACTCATCGCCGAGGCGTCCTAGTCGGCCTCGCGAGGACGACCGGGCAGGGGAGGCGTGAGCCTCGCCCTCTTCCTCCCCAGCAGACAAAGGCGCCGCCCCGGCAGATGGACTCGCCCCAAGCAGGGCCGCAGAAGCCCCTCTCAACCTCTTCGCCGCAGGCGCCAACCTGACAAAGAATATGGACGTCAAGCCTCGGCAGTAGAAACCAATCAAAGCACGAATCGAGCACTTATTGGTCATCGCTTGCGAACTCGAGCAACCTCCAGCCAAACTTGAAGCCCGAGAGCCTATAGCTGGGGTCAGCCTCGGGAGGCTCGGAAGCATAGGGCACGTCAGGAGGGCTGGAGCTGGCCTTAGACCGCTCAGGGACCAGAGCAGACCCTGGGGGAGCCAGCACTGACCTGCCCTTCCTTGTGACCAAGGGAGAGTCCTCCCCTCCTCGCCTGGTGCCGGCCTCGTTGTCGTCCGGCATGGAGCGGAGGGCCTGGGACCTGCGCCGAGGGAAGGACTCCCTCGACTCCTCGCCAGTCGCCTCAGAGTCAGACTCTTCCTCCTCCGCCTCTTCTTCCCCCTCGCTCTCGCTGGAGCTGCCCGAGGACACTTTCACCATCGCCAGCGCCGCAAGACCCTCGGGAGCTTCCGCGGGCACCAGCCCCTCACCATTGAAGGTGGCATGGCGTTCACCACCTGCTCCCAGTCGTCACAAAGGAACAGGGGGACGGGGGCGCCCACCGGCCTCGCCACATCTCCCCCAACCAAGGAATGGAGGGCCGCGACCAGATACTCGTCGGTCAGGGCCTCAGAGCTTAGGCGCAAGGCGGCGTCCGTTTCCCCAAGCCTCCACAACGGGAGCGAGTGCTCCTAGAGTGGAGCCACCCGGTGCACCAAGAACTCCCTCAGGAGCGTGGCCCCGGTCAGCTTCACCGCCCCCAAGTTGCTTGGCCTCAGGTCCGCGTTCATCGTCTTCAGCACCGCCCTCGCATGGGGGTCGACGAGATCCATGCGGGGCCACGCATCGACAGCCTTGGGCTGCCCCGTAGGCAACACCAGACGGGGGTGGAGGCGCCCGACGTCCACCATGACCCACTTGCTCCGGAAGCCTTCGATTCTCTTCCTAGGTTTCGAGATAGCATTGGAATTAGAGTATGCGATGAAGCTAGCACATGCGGAGATATGGCCATCAGAAACCCGAAGGGAAAAATAGTGACGCAACAAGGCCACCGAGGGCTTTACCCCGACGTGAGCCTCACAGTAGTAAGCAAAGATCGCCAGGAGAAGAACAGAGTTGGGGTGGAGATGCAAAGCCTGCAAGTTGTACTGGCGGAGAACAGCAAAGAAGAACTCAGAGAAATGAGGCACCAGACCGGCGACGATGGCGCTCACAAAGAGCGGATATAAAGATACTCCCCTTGCCTTCGGGCTGGTCGGAGCCAGCCTTGAGCATAGTCGCCCCCTTGCTGCCCTGCGCCACCGTAATCAGGCGCATGAGGGCGAGGTTCTTCTCCGACAGGTTCGGGGAATCCAGAGCCGGCGAGTACCAGGCCTTGGTCGGGGACTTGCGAGGCGCCATGATGTGCCAGATGAAGAGGATTGAGACAGATCTGGAGGATTTCGGGAGCAAGAAGGAGGAGAGCGAGAAAGGGGATCTAGGGCGAGGCGAACGAGAACAAAGCAAGTAAGTCTGGCCTGGGCACCTCTTTTGTCAGATCGACAGTTGCCGAGGCATCATGGGGAAGCGCAGACGCCCACGTCTAATCAACCGCCACGCGGCGCCCAAGGCTGCAGGCTGTTGGGGCCCGCTGCGCTTCGCGCTTGCCCCTTCGCTTCTCTGCCAGGCCAAGCTCGGGAGCGCCTTGATAACCCACAAGTATAGGGGATCGCAACAATTTTTGATAAGTAAGAGTGTCGAACCCAACAAGGTGCTAAAGGTAGAACAAATATTCCCTGAAGTTCTATCAACCACCGATACAACTCTATGCACGCTTGACGTTCGCTTTACCTAGAACAAGTATGAAACTAGAAGTACTTTGTAGGTGTTGTTGGATAGGTTTGCAAGATAATAAAGATTACGTAAATGAAAAGTAGGGGCTGTTTAGATAAAAGAAACAATAAAGTAAATATAGCGAGTGTGGAAAAGTGGTGGTAGGAGTTGCGAAATTGTCCCTAAGCAATTGACTACTTTACTAGATCGATAGCAAGTATTATGTGCGAGAGGCCACTACTGGCATGTCATCCCTGACTTGGAATTCTATGCACTTATGATTGGAACTATTAGCAAGCATCCGCAACTACTAATGTTCATTAAGGTAAAACCCAACAATAGCATTAAGGTATATTGGTCCCCCTTCAATCCTGTATGCATCAATTTCTATGCTAGGTTAAAGCTTCTGTCACTCTTGCCCTCCAATACATTGTCCTATCAACATACAACTAACCCTAGGGTGTGATCCACACGCGCAATCATATGATGGGCACCAAAGGACAACAACATAACCACAAGCAAATTAAATGAATCATAGCAATTCATCAACCACCGATAGGACAACGAAAATCTACTCACACATCATAGGATGGTAACACATCATTGGATAATAATATGAAGCATAAAGCACCATGTTCAAGTAGAGGGTACAGCGGGTTGCGGAAGAGTGGACCGCTGTACATAGAGGGGGGAAGGTGATGGAGATGTTGGTGAAGATGGCGGAGGTGTTGGTGTAGATCGCGGTGATGACGATGGCCCCCGGTGGCACTCCGGTGCCACCGGAAGCAAGGGGAGAGAGCCCCCTTCTTCTTCTTCTTCTTCCATGACCTCCTACCTAGATGGGAGAAGGGTTTCCCCTCTGGTCCATGGTCTCCATGGCACAGGAGGGGCGAGAGCCCCTCCGAGATTGGATATGTCTCTCTGTCTCCCTCTGTTTCTGCGTTCCCCGATTCTTCCCTTTCACCGTTTCTTATATTCCTGGAGATCCGTAACTCCGATTGGGCTGAAATTTTAACACGATCTCTATCTGGATATTAGCTTTCTTGCGGCGAAAGAAGGGTTCCAACCGCCTTACGGGGTGGCCACAAGGCTCAAGGGCGCGCCTGACACCCTGGGGCGCGCCCCCTACCTCGTGGGCCCCTCGAGCATGGTCTCGCGTGGATGCTTCTTGTCAAAAATCATATATATTCAAACAAAAAATCTTCGTCAGTTCTTATTCCGTTTGAACTCCGTTTGATATGGATATTCTGCGAAACAAAAAACATGCAACAAACAGGAACTGGCACTGGGCACTGGATCAATATGTTAGTCCCAAAAATAGTATAAAAAGTTGCCAAAAGTATATGAAAGTTGAATAATATTGGCATGGAACAATCAAAAATTATAGATATGATGGAGACGTATCAGCATCCCCAAGCTTAATTCTTGCTCGTCCTCGAGTAGGTAAATGATAAAAAAGATAATTTTTGATGTGGAATGCTACCTAGCATAATCTTGATCATATGTCCAATCATGGCATGAATATTAAGATACGAGTGATTCAAAGCAATAGTCTATCATTTGACATAAAAACAATAATACTTCAAGCCCACTAATAAAGCAATCATGTCTTTTCAAAATAACAAGGCCGAAGAAAGTTATCCCTACAAAATCATATAGTCTGGCTATGCTCCATCTTCACCACACAAAATATTCACATCATGCACAACCCCGATGACAAGCCAAGAAATTGTTTCATACTTTTGACGTTCTCAAACCTTTTCAACTTTCACGCAATACATGAGCATGAGCCATGGACATAGCACTATAGGTGGAATAGAATATGATGGTGGAGAAGACAAAAAGGGGAAGATAGTCTCACATCAACTCGGCGTATCAACGGGCTATGGAAATGCCCATCAATAGATATCAATGTGAGTGAGTAGGGATTACCATGCAATGGATACACTAGAGCTATAAGTGTATGAAAGCTCCTACTGAAACTAAGTGGGTGTGCATCCAACTTGCTTGCTCACGAAGACCTCGGGCATTTTGAGGAAGCCCATCATTGGAATATACAAGCCGAGTTCTATAATGAATATTCCCACTAGTATATGAAAGTGATAACTCAAGAGACTCTCTATATGAAGAACATGGTGCTACTTTGAAGCACAAGTGTGGAAAAAGGATAGTAGCACTGCCCTTCTCTCTTTTTCTCTCATTTTTTTGTTTTTTTATTTTTTTTTATTTTTTGGTGGGCTTCTTTGGCCTCTTTTTTTTATTTGGGATTCTTTGGCCTCTTTTATTTTTTTGTAAAGTCCGGAGTCTCATCCCGACTTATGGGGGAATCATAGTCTCCATCATCCTTTCCTCACTGGGGCAATGCTCTAATAATGATGATCATCACACTTTTATTTACTTACAACTCAATATTACAACTCGATACTAGAACAAAGATATGACTCTATATGAATGCCTCCGGCAGTGTACCAGGATGTGCAATGATCTAGCGTAGCAATGACATCAAAAAACGGACAAGCCATGAAAACATGATGCTAGCTATCTTACGATCATGCAAGCAATATGACAATGAATGCTCAAGTCATGTATATGATGATGATGGAAGTTGCATGGCAATATATCTCGGAATGGCTATGGAAATGCCATGATAGGTAGGTATGGTGGCTGTTTTGAGGAAGGTATATGGTGGGTTTATGGTACCGGCGAAAGTTGCATGATACTAGAGAGGCTAGCAACGGTGGAATGGTGAGAGTGCGTATAATCCATGGACTCAACATTAGTCATAAATAACTCACATACTTATTGCAAAAATCTATTAGTCATCGAAACAAAGTACTACGCGCATGCTCCTAGGGAATAGATTGGTAGGAAAAGACCATCGCTCGTCCCCGACTGCCACTCATAAGGAAGACAATCAACAAATAAATCATGCTCCGACTTCATCACATAACGGTTCACCATACGTGCATGCTACGGGAATCACAAACCTCAACACAAGTATTTCTACTAATCCACAACTACCCACTAGCATGACTCTAATATCACCATCTTTATATCGCAAAACTATTGCAAGGAATTAAACATATCATATTCAGTGATCTACAAGTTTTATGTAGGATTTTATGACTAACCATGTGAATGACAAGTTCCTATCATCTCTCTAAATAGATATAAGTGAAGCAAGAGAGTTTAATCCTTTCTACAAAAGGTATGCCCACGCTTTAACAAATATAAGTGAAGCAAAAGAGCATTCTACAAATGGCGGTTGTCTATGTAAAGAGAAACGTGCAATCCAAACTTCAAATGATATAAGTGAAGCACATGAAGCATTCTATAAAGCCATACTCAAAAGATATAAGTGAAGTGCAAAGAGAATTCTATAAATCAACCAAGGACTATCTCATACCAGCATGGTGCATAAAATAAAAATGAAAACTAAATGCAAAAGACGCTCCAAGATTGCACATATCGCATGAACGAAACGAATCTGTAAACATACCGATACTTGTTGAAGAAAGAGGGGATGCCTCCCCAGCATTCCCCAAGCTTAGATGCTTGAGTATCCTTGAATATTTACTTGGGGTGCCTCGGGAATCCCCAAGCTCGAGCTCTTGCCTCTCTTCCTTCTTCTCACATCGAAACCTTCTCAATCATCAAACACTTCATCCACACAAAACTTCAACAGAAAACTCGGTAAGATCCGTTAGTATAATGAAGCAAATCACTACTCTAAGTACTGTTGCAAACCAATTCATATTTTGTTTTTGCATTGTGTCTACTGTAATATAGCTTTTTCATGGCTTAATCCACTAATATGAATCGATAGTTTCATCAAAACAAGCAGACTATGCATCAAAAAACAGAATCTGTCTAAAACAGAACAGTCTGTAATAATTTGAACATTCACCATACTTATGATACCTTAAAAATTCTACCAAAATTAGGAAAAATAAACAATTTGTATAGGAAGACATTGCAAAAAGAATCATAACCATTTGACGTTCCAGATAAAAATGTAAAATCGCGCACTACAGCCAAAGTTTCTGTCCTGCACCGTACAAACCATCAAGCAAATGTAAACATCCTAAAGACAAACCTTGGCACTTTATTTTTATAATATAATGGAATTGTACAAGGGGATAATTATTTTTATTGAAAATTTTCTGTAATCAAGATTCACAAAGTTGCTGTGAGCATGAACAAAGTTCAAGGAGCTCTCCCACTTCAACAATGCTTGTCTTTCTCACTTTCGCTTTCCTTTTTGAAAAAGTTTTGGGTTCCCCTCTTTATTTTTTTGTTTTTAAACTATATGAAAGCACTCAACAGAAATAAATGACTCTCTAAAACTTCCGGGTTGTCTCCCTGGCAGCGCTTTCTTTAAAGCCATTAAACTAGGCATATAATGCTCAAGTAATGGATCCACCCGGATCCCAAGGTATACCAAAGCCAATTTTAATTAGCAATGATTTGTAATTTAGTAGTGAGCACAAAGCAACATATATCATGTAATGACGAAGTCTAACTCTCTTCCTATGCATCGGCATGTCATAAAAGAAGAATTCATGCATACATAGTAAAGGCCAATGCATAGTATAAACAGTTTCTTGCAATTTTATCGTATTGGAAACATAGAGAGGTGGAGATATAGTTCCTCTCTCATAATAATTGCAAGTAGGAGCATCAAGCACATGCATATTATATCTATCAAAATCATCATGTGCAATGGTAAAAGGCAACCCATCAATATAATCCTTAATAAGAGCAAACTTCTTCGATATAGTATAATCGGGAGAATTCAAGAAGATAATAGGACTATCATGCGTGGGTGCAATAGCAACAATTTCATGTTTAACATAAGGAACTATAGCAAGTTCATCTCCATAAGCATCATTCATATTGGCATCTTGGCCACAAGCATAGCAAGCATCATCAAAAAGGGATATTTCAAGATATTCAATGGGATCATAATAGTCATCATAGCAATCATCCTTCGGTAAGCACAAAGGGGAATTAAAAAATGTATGAGTTGAAGAGTTACTCTCATTAGAAGGTGGGCACGGGTAGCTAATCCGCTCTTCCTCCTTTTGTTATTCGCTCTCCTCCTCATCTTTTTCATCCAATGAGCTCACAGTTTCATCAATTTCTTCTTCCATAGATTCCTGCAAAAATATTAGTCTCTTGTTGGACAGCGGAGTATTCCTCAATATATAGTTTAACATAGGCATTAGAAGCATAATTATCATAGCAATATTTAAGTATGGCAAAAAATTTAGATCTGTGAAAAGTAGCATCATACTTTCAATCAAAGAAGAAATTTCATAAGCACCCTTAAAAGCAACAAATTCTTCAATTTGTTGAACATCATAGTAATTGTAAACACCCTTAGCATACGAAGATACGATTCCATTATCACTAAACTCACATTTATAGGGAAGGTGTTTCTTAGGGTTTTCAGAACAACAAGTAAAATCATATATTTCACATAAATTCCAAGCATAGCATTGCAAACGATGAATTTGATCCAGTAAAGTTTTCCCTTTTTCAGATATTCGGTGTCGCAAAAAACAAGCATGCTCATCTAAAGATTTTCCCTCAACTAAGCTAGTTGGGGTTTCAGCACGAGCACATAGGGATCGAAGATGATCCAAGTAATAAGCTTCAGTAGTGTGATAGATTTTGAGTGGTTCTTCAACCATTGGTTTAGTAGGTGCAACTAATTTTTTTTGGTATTTTGCGTTTCCTACCCATAGCTAAAGATAGAAAACAACTAAGAACAGCAAATAAAAATTACATAGTGATAAAGCAAACAAGCACACACGAGAATGTTCACCCCACGCTATTCCTCCCAGGCAACGGCACCAGAAAAAGGTCTTGATAACCCACAAGTATAGGAGATCGCAACAGTTTTCGGTAAGTAAGAGTGTCAAACCCAACGAGGAGCTAAAGGTAGAACAAATATTCCCTCAAGTTCTATCGACCACCGATACAACTCTACGCACGCTTGACGTTCGCTTTATCTAGAACAAGTATGAAACTAGAAGTACTTTGTAGGTGTTGTTGGATAGAATAAAGATTACGTAAATAAAAAGTAGGGGCTGTATAGATAAAAGAAAGAATAAAGTAAATATAGCGAGTGTGGAAAAGTGGTTGTAGGAGTTGCGAAATTTTCCCTAAGCAATTGACTACTTTACTAGACCGATAGCAAGTATTATGTGGGAGAGGCCACTACTAGCATGTCATCCCTGACTTGGAATTATATGCACTTATGATTGGAACTATTAGCAAGCATCCGCAACTACTAATGTTCATTAAGTTAAAACCCAACCATAGCATTAAGGTATATTGGTCCCCCTTCAATCCCATATGCATCAATTTCTATGCTAGGTTGAAGTTTCTGTCACTCTTGCCCTCCAATACATAGTCCTATCAACATACAACTAACCCTAGGGTGTGATCCACGCGCGCAATCATATGATGGGCACCAAAGGACAGCAACTTAAATCAATCATAGCAATTCATCAACCACCGATAGGACAACGAAAATCTACTCAGACATCATAGGATGGCAACACATCATTGGATAATAATATGAAGCATAAAGCACCATGTTCAAGTAGAGGGTACAGCGGGTTGCGGGAGAGTGGACCGCTGTAGATAGAGGGGGGAAGGTGATGGAGATGTTGTTGAAGATTGCGGAGGTGTTGGTGTAGATCGCGGTGATGATGATGGCCCCGGTGGCACTCCGGTGCCACTGGAAGCGAGGGGGAGAGAGCCCCCCTCCTTCTTCTTCTTCCTTGACCTCCTCCCTAGATGGGAGAAGGGTTTCCCCTCTGGTCCATGGCCTCCATGGCACGGGAGGGGCGAGAGCCCCTCCGAGATTGGATCTGTCTCTCTGTCTTTTTGTTTCTGCATTCCCCGATTCTTCCCTTTCACCGTTTCTTATATTCCTGGAGATCTGTAACTCCGATTGGGCTGAAATTTTAACACGATCTCTATCCGAATATTAGCTTTCTTGCAGCGAAAGAAAGGCTCCAACCGCCTTACAGGGTGGCCACGAGGGTCAGGGGCGCGCCTGACACCCTGGGGCGCGCCCCCTACCTCATGGGCCCCTCGAGCATCGTCTCGCGTGGATTCTTCTTCCCAAAAATCATATATATTCCAAAATAATCTCCGTCAGTTTTTATTCCGTTTGAACTCCGTTTGATATGGATATTCTGCGAAACAAAAAACATGCAACAAACAGGAACTGGCACTGGGCACTGGATCAGTATGTTAGTCCCAAAAATAGTATAAAAAGTTGCCAAAAGTATATGAAAGTTAAATAATATTGGCATGGAACAATCAAAAAATATAGATACGACGGAGACGTATCACGCCTTGGGCCCGGGGGCTATTGTTGGCGTTCTAGGAACGGGGGTCCCCAGACTTTTGCCTGCCTGCGGCCTGCGGTGTGGCTCAAGTGGGGGCCCAGCGCGGCCCATCTTCATCAGCCCAAGCTCAAGACCCTCGCGAGGGGCCCAGACTCGCAGGGCGGACGACAGAAAGCTTCCTCAGAGGCAGCCTCATCAGGCAGGCTCGCGAGGAGGCGGAGAGATCAAGGCAGAGGTACCTCGCGAGGAGCCCATGACGCAAGCCATGACGATCGAGACCAGGCAGGCGCCAGGCAGGCGCCGGCCTGTGCAGTGTCCTTGTTTCCCCTTTGGTGCAAAGGGGGCAATCACAGGCCAAGGCATCGGGAAAAGGTTACCATTCCAGTGCAACGAGACCAAGACCAGCAGAGAGACAGGACGGAGGTCACCGTGGAGCCCAAGACGGCGTCATCACCAGTGCTTTTGGCAGCCGAAGACCACCTTTGGTCAAGATAACTTGTACTAGATGTTCCCCTTCAAAATGGCCAATTGTTCCTGCCCTTCCCGCTCATTATTTGGGGAGAGGCCCAGGGCCTCTATAAATAGAGCTAGCCACCACAGAGTAGAGGGGGATCTGAAGGGAGAGAGATCGGGAGACGGAGAGAGATCTGATAGAGCCCTAGCAGAGAGAGAGAGAGGCAACTGAACTCACCAAAGCAGTTCATTGCACCAGCTCAAGAACACCTCTCGCGAGGCTGGTCTTCACTTGTACTGTTGACCACCAGCCCCTGAGGCAATCCACCACACCACACACTGGAGAAGGGTATTACACCACAACGGTGGCCCGAACCAGTATAAACCTTACATTCCTTGTGTGGTTTGTTGTTTCCAGCTTAGATCACGCGAGGAGATTGGACATAGATCGGTAGGGGAGAGATCTCCGCACGCACCCAAGTGTTCGAACCTCAAGGGTCTGCCGAAACCCAAAATCCGACAGACACCTACGTGAGGGGGAAGGACCTCTCGGTGGTGTACACGAATGAGCCAGACTTGGTGGAGAGGTCCATCCACACAATAGAGTAGTTGCTTGTCGAGGACAAGTATCAAGTGGTCGGCTTCGACCTCGAGTTCAACGGCGGTCATGCTGTGCATGATCAGATGTTTGTTGTCGCCCAATTGTGTGTGCTCCATCACATCCTCATCTACCACTATTGCCGTCCACAAGGTCTTGCGAGCGTTTCGCCAGGTTTATCAACAACCTCGACTACAATTTCACTGCGATGGACATCATCAACGATCTAAAAGCGCTCGTGATGTCGAGCTTGGCCTGTCGGAAGCTTGTCGACCTCTGTGGCCACTTTAGGGTCTGGGGCAGCACGAAGAACAAGCAGAACTCCTTGGTTGACCTTGCCTCAACCATCATCGACCCCTACTACAAGAACATGAAGGTTGAGTGCAAGAAGGACAAAATCGTCTGGCATACTGCATGGGTGCATAGACTGGATGAAAAACACGTCAAGTACGCGGCCAAGGATGCGTACACAAGCTACGAGATATACAAGCGGATTGTTGACATGAGGAAGTGCCTTCGTCCTGCCCCATGCAATGGATCGAGCACAGAGCAGTGGCGACGACGTCACAATAAGTAGATGATTAGATGATTGTTTCTCCTAGTTTAGAATGTATGTAATAGTTTACTTTGGTGTGTGCGAATCTTTTGTATAGTCACTTTTGTAATTGGATGTTCAATTTTGGTTATATATGTTGTTCTTCTATAGACAGTGCAAATCACATCGCACATGGACTAAACTAGGGAAACCGTCGGTGATGATTTCATCAATCACTGATAATTGTATACCAACAAGTGTTTGTCCACAACACACACAACTTATTAGCAGGAATCATCTGTGTTGTTATTGGTCTACCCACACATTTCTGATTGCTGACCTACTTGCCTCGTATCACACACATCTTGATAAGTTGAACCATTTTTGTTGTTTTTCCTCATCACAAATAGTTCATCCGAGTGAACTATATGCCCTATGTTGCACACATCTTCATCTGGCTAATCTTTTCTGTTGTTTTCGCTCATCGCAAACAGTTCAGTTGACTGAATTGTATGCCGTCTATCGCACACACATTGATCTGTCTATCGTTTCTATTGTATTGCCTAATCAAAAATAGTTCATCTGAGTGAACTGTATGAAGTCTATTGCACACACCTTGATATGGCTGACCGTTTCTGTTTTTTGGATCATCATAAATAGTTCGTGTGGATCAACTATATGCCACGTATGAGGTATCGAACATGCAACTCTAATCTGAATCGTGTTTGATGACCTGGCCATCGCAAACAATTCGTATTATTGGGTCGGTTTTATTGGGACATCATTTGCGATTAATGCATCGCACACAGTTTTGTTGAAGGGTCTCTGATTGCAGTGTCGCGTTAGCAGCATCCCGAAGTAGTGAAACACACCGCAAAATAAGATTATATTGGATAGAACTCCAAGACGATCGAGGAAAACATTGTATTGAAGATCAAAGAGAAAGAAGAAGCTATCTAGCTACTAGCTATGGACCCGTAGGTCTGTGATCGAATTCCCCCTCCGACAGAGTACCGGAAAAGGACTCCAGATGGGATTGGAGAAGAACAGAAGCTTGCAGCGGCATAAAAAGTGTTTCGGTTGGCTCTCTGGAGGTTTCCCAATACTTGACAATTTATACAAGTGGAATTAGGTCACACGAAACCTCGTCGGGCTCACAATGTAACATGGCGTGCCCCCCTAGGTGCGCCCTGTTGCCTTGTCGTCTCCTCATTCGTCGTCTAGACTCCTCCCAATGCTTCTAGGGTCTCTTATATCTAGAAAAAATCATCAAAAAGTTCTGTAGTGTTTGAACTTTGTTTGGTACTGATTTTCTGGAAATCCAAAAACAAGCAGAAAACATGAACTGGCACTGGGCACTGGGTTAAAAGGCTATTTCCCGAAAGTGATATAAAACTGCATAAAATGCATATAAAGTATCCAGGAATGATAATATAATAGCATGAAAAAATAAAAAGATTATATATATATGTTGGAGACGTATCAAAGGGCCCTAAGAATATCTCTCCATCGTGGGAGGAGCAAATCCCACTCTCGAACTATCTAGTCCCTTGTCAAACTTTGCGATATGCCTGTAAGTTGTCGTTATGATCACCGTGTTATATGCGATGTTGAGCAACCCCAAAGCCCACCGTACGGTAATAAGTGACTATGATACTCTCATGATCTAAGGAGCAAATTCTCATGCTAACACTTCGTGTTATTACAATTGATTATAGATGATAATACGTAAATGCATAACAGGCAAGATTGAGTCGATTGAATATGACCTTCCTTTCAATGTCACAATCTCAATGTTGTTTTAGGACTATGTTACACTTTACGATTTCCTAAGATCCGAAAAACTTGATCACCAACAATACTTGAGCTAGTCCTAGAGGCAAGACTAGGAACCTTTTATTTACCGTTTATCATTCCACATGTGCATATGAGTTTTCCACTGAATCAAATATTCCAGGATCATAGCAGTTATAATATAGAATATAAACTCTACAATTATAAATATGAAAATATAATAATACAAATATTATTGCCTCTAGGGCATATTTCCAACAAATATCAATGCCACTAAATCGTAATTTTCTAGAAAACTTCATTGTTTTTATTTTGTTAAAGTTTTTATTTCATTTTTTTCTTTAATAGTAATAACTATGTCACTAATTCATTCCTTCTTATGAAACTTCCTTTTCGCGCAAATTTCACAATTTTATGTTTATTCTTGTGTAGTACAAAAAGTGCAAGTTATGTGCAAATGTCGACAATGGCCTTTGGCTGTTGTGCGCGTGCATGACAGGCATAGGTTGATCGAATTCTTTGGAGCTAACCTAGGTAAAATGGATCATATTGGAGCTAACCTAGGTTAAATGTGTCATTTTGGAGCTAACTTGACGAATTATGCTATTTTTGAGTTAACTAAGCATAAATATGCCGTTTTTACACAAGTAAGCCAAGTGTATGTCATTATTGAGCAAACCTAGGTAACTAAGCATATTAGAGATAACTAAGCATATTACAGCTAACTTAGGTCATTTCGGAGGAAACAAAGCTAAGTATAGATCATTTTGGAGATCTAACATACCTGACATAGCTCACTCCTCCTTCTTCTCCTTCTCATTCATCATCCTGATGTGCCTAGAGCGGTGAGGCAGTGGAGGCAGTGGGATGTAGTCTTCTACCACAATTGGCATGGTCATGTCGCCCAGCTGTGGGATCGCTGATACCACCACCATCCCATGGTCATTGTCAGGCACCACCACCATTGTGAGGCCATCTTCAGGCAGCACCATCGCTGGTCATCCTCAGCCACCACCATCGCTTGCCCATCGGCAGCCACCACCATCTCTTGCCCATCGTCAGCCAGCACCTCCTCATCCCCACTCTTCTCCTCTTCTTCCCCACTCCATTCTGGATCATCATCACTGTTGCTTTCACTGTAGCCAGATTCGCTGCTGCTAGTGTTGTAGCCAGAGTCACTGCCGCTGCTCTGATTGCCGGACCAAATGCAACAAAGTTTTTTTAACAATCAATGGAGAGGAAGAAGAGGCAGAGCGTACTAGCATCATCGTCGTCCTGGTAGTGCATGTGGCACATAGTCTTGTTGAACACCTTCACGATGAGCATGGCATTGCCGTCGTACCTGAAGACAAGGAAGTACCCGTGCCTCAGGTCATTGGCACGGACGAACTACTCCAAGCCACGACACAGGTACATGTGGTCTTCCTGATCACCACCTCCACATCCCAATGCCTGCGAAGCCCGCTGCCGGCCTGTCGCAGCGTCACATTTTTTGGCCGATGGTCGTCCAGCATCTCCATAAAAGTGTCAGGCAGCCTCTGCAACGTGGGTCAAGGAGTCATGTAGCAAACAACAGAGTTAAGATAAAGAGATTGGTGAAGGGGAGATCTCTCGTTTTATATACCTGCCTCTTGGAGGAATTCTCAAGTATGATCGTGAAGAACTCGATACCATCCAACTCGTACTCCACTGTGGCAGAGCGTAGCCTGCGGTGGCGGCCTCCCCCATCTCTGATAATCAACAAAATCAACAACACTTAATTAATTTCATAGGTTAGTTGGCAATGGCAATTGACACCCTTCAAAACTAGGGATTTTTTAGACATGAAATAAAACTAAAAATGTTGAAAAAATAGAGCATGGTAATCTAAAACACAACCAAAATTAATTAAGAGTTCTGAAATCAATAAAACAACAACTTATAAGAAATAACCCCAAGTTATTTGTCTCGCCAGCTTTCATTTAGCTTATGTCTGCTAGTGCCCCTGGATTCCATCATCATTCACAATCAGCTCGTGATGTGTTGTGTTGTTACCCTAGTGGGCGGTTCCCCCATTAGCATGCCACTTCTAACCATACTTTTCTATACAAAATCAGAAGCGGATTCATCACACACAAATCCTATTTACATAATGTTACTAGTATAAAAGGAAGAGGGAGATCGAATTCTTTGGACCAAATTATCTGGCTTGCGAGGGACTGACTCATCACCGTATTCTTATAGAGCTGGGCTCAACAGTGTTTAACTACCAAAGAGTAGTTGTTCAGTTCATTTTATCAAAAAAAAGTAGTTCAGTTCATGGGCGTGCTAAGTTGTGGAGGCGGCTGGCTCATTACTATGATTGATTGGTCGATGAAGGAAGGGATAATATGAAGATGCTGGAGACAGCTAGCAGGACGAGCTCCCGAACTGACCACTCTGTCCATGTCTACCAACTAACAATAACACGAACAAACTAACCACTCTGTTCATAATACAACAATTCAATTCAGATAAATTAAGCCTACACATTATTAGCCCTATCTTATCATGTATCTAAACTACTAGTACCTGCTAATTAACAACCACCAACTAATCAAGAAACTAAGTCTCTCTCAATCATCATCATCATCGTCCACTAATCAACAATGGACAGCAAAAAATAAACCAAGGAAAAAACATTGGCATCACACGCGCAACACACCATGCAGAGAAGAACAGAGCATCCATTATTGCCCCTGAGGGAGTCCTGGATTAGGGGGTGTTCGGGTAGCCGGACTATACCTTCAGCCAAACTCCTGGACTATGAAGACACAAGATTGAAGACTTCGTCCCGTGCCCGGATGGGACTTTCCTTGGTGTGGAAGGCAAGCTTGGCGATGCGGATATTCAGGATCTCCTACCATTGTAACCGACTTTATGTAACCCTAACCGTATCCGGTGTCTATATAAACCGGAGGGTTGTAGTCCGTAGGCAATCAACTCCATACACAACAATCATACCATAGGCTAGCTTCTAGGGTTTAGCCTCCTTGATCTCGTGGTAGATCTACTCTTGTACTACCCATATCATCAATATTAATCAAGCAGGAGTAGGGTATTACCTCCATCGAGAGGGCCCGAACCTGTGTAAAAAACATCGTGTCCCTTGTCACTTGTTACCATCCGGCCTTAACGCACAGTTCGGGACCCCCTACCCGAGATCCGCCAGTTTGACACTGACATTGGTGCTTTCATTGAGAGTTCCTCTGTGTCGTCACCTTTAGGCCCGATGGCTCCTTTGATCATCAACAACGATACGGTGCAGGGTGAGACTTTTCTCCCCGGACAGATCTTCTTCTTTGGCGGCATCGCTCTGCGGGCCAATACGCTCGGCCACCTGGAGCAGATCGAAAGCTATGCCCCTGGCCATCAAGTCAGGTTTGGAAGCTTAAACTACACGGCTGACATCTGCGGAGAGTTGATCTTCGACGGGCTTGAGCCACGGCCAAGCGCGCCGCACTATCTCGAGGGGCATGATCTAGCTCTGCCCCCGGACAGTGTCCTGGAGGCCGCACACGCATCGGTTCCGACCCCTAACTCGGAGCCTATTGCGCCAATTGAGGATGAGCGGTTGGACGTCACCTCAGGGGCTGCGATCCCAAAAGCGATCGAGCCAAACGCTAGCCCCGCACTCTGCACGACCCGTGACTCCAAGGATCCGGACTCCTCCCCGGACTTCAAACCCCCCGCGCCCCTGCCAATCAAATCTGATTGGGCGCCGATAATGGAGTTCACCGCCGCAGACATCTTACAGCACTCGCCTTGTGGCGATGTCCTGAACTCTCTCAAGTCTCTCTCCCTATCAGGAGAGCCCTGGCCGAACTACGGTCAGCGAGGATGGGATACGGACGATGAAGAAATTCAAAGCCCACCCACCACCCACTTGGTAGCCACTGTCGACAATTTAAACGACGTGCTCAACTTCGACTCCGGAGACATCGACAGCATGGATGACGATGCAGGAGATACCGACGAACCAACGCCCATAGGGCATTGGACAGCCACCTCATCTCACGATGTGTACATGGTGGATACCACTAAAGGAAGCGACAATGAGGAAAAAGGGGATGGGACGGGAGATCGACCCCCCGAAAAGCAATCAAAGCGTCAGCGTAAACGCCGACCCAAGCCCCGCCTCAACAAAAACCCAGCCATAGAGCAGGACGAGCCGGTAGACGACGAGCAGGCCTTAGAGCAACCGTCCAAATAGGGCAACATGGATAGAGAAACCGAACATCCCTCCTCCGGCGAAAATGGCATTCCGGACGACCTCACGCCAAATAAACCTATGGAGCAGAAGAATCTCCACGAGAGGCTCGTTGCAACTGCACGCAGCCTAAAGAAGCAGAAGCGGAAGCTAAAAACTGTGGAAGACGCACTCCGGATTAGATGGAGCAAAGTAATCAATACCATAGATAAGTACGGCGATAGTCGCCGCACTAAAAGCTATCCGAAAAGAAAGCTACTGCCTGAATTCAACGAAGAGGCCCTAGATCCCTCGCATTCAAAAAATGAAAAAGCCACACGGTCGGATAGACGACCCCATAAAGCGGCAAGCGATACCACACCTAAATTGGCATGCGACCCACTTAAGGATTCGCATCATGGCCCAGTCAGGTCCATTTATGGGCCAAGAAAGCAAGCTCTCATAAGCAACGCTATGAAGCCATCATCAGAATTCGGCACACCCAAATACAAGGGCGCCGCACACCCCCTATGTTTCACCGATGAGGTCCTGGACTATGAATTTCCAGAGGCATTCAAACCCGTAAACATAGAGGCATATGATGGAACAACAGACCCTGGAGTCTAGATCGAGGATTATATCCTCCACATACACATGGCTAGAGGAGATGATCTCCACGCCATAAAATATCTACCCCTTAAGCTTAAAGGGCCAGCCCGGCATTGGCTTAAAAGCCTTCCCGAGAACACAATTGGAAGCTGGGAAGAGCTCAAGGATGCTTTCCGAGCAAACTTTCAAGGGACCTATGTCCGCCCTCTGGATGCAGACGATCTTAGTCACATAACTCAACAACCCGGAGAATCAGCTCGGTAGTTTTGGAATAGATTCCTCACTAAAAAGAATCAGATAGTCGACTGTCCGGACGCCGAAGCCTTAGCAGCTTTCAGGCATAACGTCCGAGACGAATGGCTCGCCAGACACCTCGGCCAAGAAAAGCCAAGAACAATGGCCGCACTAACAAGCCTCATGACCCGCTTTTGTGCAGGGGAGGACAGCTGGTTGGCAAGGTGCAGCCCCAGCGACCCAAGTACATCCGAAACTAGGGATGGAAACGGGAAACCGCGATGCAACAAGGACCGTCACTAGACTAAGGACAAAAGTCCGAAGAGCACGGCAGTCAATGCCGGATTCAAAGGCTCACGACAAAATCAGGAAAAATCGCCGCACCAGGATAACAGGGACAATCCATCCAACCTAAGTAAAATCCTGGACAGGATATGTCAGATACACAGTACTCCCGAGAAGCCTGCTAACCATATGCACAGAGAATGTTGGGTTTTCAAACAATCCGGCAGACTCAATGCCAAACACAAGGGGCTCGACACACCAAGCGAAGACGAGGACGAACCCTAAAAGCAGAGCACCAGGAAACAAAAGAACGTCCCACAAGAAGTAAAAACAGTGAACTCAGTTCACATAACAAAACGTGCGGCGCCCGTAAAGGCACGCACCACACGGCCCAAAGGGTCCTGCCACTGGTTGTCTAAACCGATCATCTTCGATCAGCTAGATTATTCTAGGAATATCAAGAATGTAGGCTGGACTGCCTTGATACTCGATCCAATAATTGGCGGACTCTAGTTTTCAAATGTCCTTATGGACGGCGGCAGTGGACTAAACCTGATATATCAGGATACAATCCAGCACATGGGGATAAACCCAGCAAGAATCCGCCACAGCAAAACCTGCTTTCAAGGGGTAATACCTGGTCCGGACACCCATTGTATGGGTTTTCTCCGGCTCAAAGTCATATTCGGCTCTGCCGATAACCTCCGCCGCAAAAAGTTGACCTTCCATATCGTCCCGTTCTCAAGTCGCTATCAAGCACCACTGGGACGCGAAGCTTTCGCTCGCTTTAACGCAATACCGCATTATGCATCTCTTGCGCTTAAGATGCCCGGTCCACGAGGCATCATCTCTTTGAAGGGGAAGCACTAAAGTGCGCCTCCCCAAGCGGAGGACTGTGCGGCCGCTTTGACAGCCCCACAGCAAAATGGCCTCACCAGCCAAAAGAAACTTCGAAATAGGTCATTCAAGACCACGAACGCGGATAGACGAGTTCGGTGCAAAATCATCATTGATGCAGGCCTAGAAGCCATATACCCCCGCACTAGGGGCTCCAAGCATATACAATAAGAGACAATAAATCTCAATCTTATATATCTTACTTTATACTTTGCTTATTCTGAACTTTTTCGGCACGACCCATTTTCAACTCAGTTCCTCCCTTTTACAGATGAACGTCGTGCGGCGCCCATCCAGAATATGGCACAAGGGAGACACAGGCGCAGACGTGCAGTAGGGACCCGTCCTAAAGGATTCTTTTTAGATTAAGACCCTGCGTAAACCTTTTTTACTGTCTCTTGTTGCTACACATCCCCTGGTTTTTTCTTTCTGATATAACCAAGGAGGAGGCTGGCTTCTTGGCATGTGGCCACGTCAGAATTTTTGCACGTACCTGGATACTAGGGGCTTTTTTAATAAAGAGTGTTGTTTCGCCCGCACTCATGAAGACCGAACACCTTAGGGAGTGTTCGGCGTCGTGAGTTTTGGCATTATATGCATCAGCTCCGAATCATGTCTTTGGTCAAATGTTGGGTTGCCCGGCTCCTGAGTTCGGCTACCTTACGTTCCGCTCTATCGGCTAAGGTAGCACCAGGAGAACTACTGCGATTGTGCCCCCGGTTCGGCCGGGCGAGCACCTCAGTAGAGAAAGCCGAAAACTGACTGTCATGATGTAGCGTGAGACTGGTCAGCCACTCGATGACCTATCGGAATCTATCAGATTCCTCCGCTTTAACAAAGGGCCGCTTCCCAGTCAGGCACATACACGCCCCTAATTCGGACGAGCGCAATTGCCACCAAGGAGCTACCTAAAGATTCTCATTGTCAAACTCCTATGGCTAAGTGAAAGTGTTAAAGCATTATAGTCCGGTTGCTTGGCCCGCTGCGCTATCACCTCCTTTGTAGGACCAAGACATTGGGTTAAGTGTGAAAATGCATCTTCTGCGAGCACCCCCGCACTATGTGCGTGGGGGCTGAAGCCAACGACTGCCATCTTTCAGATTCCATATATATATATATATATATATATATATATATATATATATATATATATATCTTAAAACGGCCGCAAAGGAGGTGTTCCCAATACTTGGAGGCACAAGTATAAAAAAGGCCACTACAGTTTATCAAAATATTACTTTATAATTACATATGCTATCATAACACAACATCTTTCGGGCACTGCGCCTCTATTACACGAGCGCCTTCAAGGACTTCCTGAAAATAGTGCTCGGAAGATACTCGGCTTTTGTCCGAATCTCGGGACGCAACAACGGTGGTATCCATCTCTGCCCAGTATGTCTTGACACGGGAAAGAGCCATCCTTGCGCCCTCTATGCATGCTGACCTCTTCATTGCATTAATACGCAGCACCGCGTCAAGGAATTGCTGCACCAAGCTGAAATAACTCTTCGTCTCCGATCTCCCCGGCCACAGATGACCCATGACGTACTTCATGGCGAGTCCGGACAACCTATTCAGTTCGGCCCATTGAGCCAAACGATCATCCACTGCCAGTGGGCGCTCTGGATTGTGAAACTGCGACCAGAAAAGCTTTTCCACTTTGCAATCTTTCTGATCTCGAAAGTGTTCGGTCGCATCAGCAGCACTCGCTGCCAAGTCCAGATAGGTGTCCTCCACACTCCACATCCGGTCCAACGGAGCAAACTTCGGATCACAAAACTTCCTCCGCAGCATAAAGGGCTTTCCAGCCACAATCTGTTCGGCCTGACGCAGCTCCTCCTTCACAGCTCTCATCACAGAGCGAGCGTCCTTGGCATCGGCAACGGCCTTCTCTAAGTCCGTCTGTCTCGCCCGGTCTTCTTTCTCAAGAAGTTTGCAACGGTCTGTAGTGCTCTTTAACTTCTCGGCCATCTCGGCCATCTCTTCTTTGTTTCGGCAGTGAGCAGCTTGTTCGGCTCTCAGCTCTTCAAGGGCCTTCTCGGCAGCCGCATCGCTTTTTTTGGCTTGCTCCTTAGCTCGGGCAAGTTCTGCCCTAAGATTCTCCACGGCGGCCGTACCATCTGCGTCAAGCACACACATTGTAAGACACTGGCATGAAGCTCCTCTTACCTGATGCCGCCCGAAGAATTATATACCTTGAGCCTCATCAAGCCGCTTGTTGACAAGCGCAATGTCGGCATCTGCCACGTCCAGTTGCCGCTTTAGTTCGGCCACATCATCAGTTCGGCTTGATTCCGGACACCTCGCCACCTACATTCAAAGGCGACATTTTAGACCTGGGATTATGATCCTCTGCGTGCCGTCATTTCTTGACAACACGCAGAGTCTCAGGGGCTACTATCTACACAGGGCGCATCTTACTTATGGGCAACTGACAAAAGTGTACATTATCTAACGTACCTCAAAACCCATCAGTAAAATTTTGACAGCCTCATGCAATCTGCTTTCTGCGGATGAAATCCTTTCAATCACCGTGCCCATCAATGCACGGTGCTCCTCTGAGATAGAAGATCGCCCCAGCAGAATCTTTAGCTCCTCCAGCCGAGCACCAGATGGTGCCGGACTTGTCCTATGGCCTCCTTCGAAGGCCGGATGCAGAGAGCCTTGGGGGGCCACATAGCTATCTTCTGCCCCTGCCGGATTCAGAGAAACCCTCCGCAACGACACCTCAGGTTCGCCCGCCTCGCTAGGCGGTACGGAAGGGGGAGGCGTCCCGCTCTCCATCATCTCCGGAAGAAGATCCCCCGAGGACGAGCTCTGCTGAGAAGGGCTGAGGTCCGAGCTACAAGGTAATATTTCGGTTAATCTTCTCAGATATAAATCAAGGATTTCTCTCATCCCTCAAAAGGAAAACTTCTCTCTACTTACGGCTTGGTGGAGGGCTGATCCCCTTGAGGGCGTAGTCCGGCTGAGGAACTCCCCGGCGTCGGACCCTCTGACGAGGATTTTCTCCCCTGTTTCGAGGCCGTGGTTTCCGGGTCGTCAGAGGCGGCTCTCTTCTTCCCCTTAGGAGATGAATTGTCGGTTCCTCCCTTCGGAGCAGGCTCCTTCGAGGAGGCCATAGCTTCCTTGTCCTTCCCCTCCAAAGGCATTATCTCCAGCATCCTGACCAACACGGGATCCGGCCTGGTTTCAGGAAGGGGAGCCAGACACCTGATCAGCTTTGCCTTCGCTATCCACTCCTGTTTAAAAGGACGGCTCTTTTAGGGGCAAGTTTATGACAATTATACGGATAGAAGGTCCGGGCACGAGGTTGCTTACTTGAGTATCCGGGCGATTGCAGCTTAGGCCTGCGTCCTCGGTTAAATCCGGACACATCTCTTGTGATCCGAAGAACAGTTTATACATCTCCGTGGGCGTTGCGCCCATGAAATTCTGGAGAGCTCGCGGTCCCTCTAGGTTAAACTCCCATAGGCGAAGGGATCGACGTTTGCCGGGCAATATTCAGCGAATCAGCATGACCTGTGTCACCTTGACCAGGCTGAGGTCTCCTTCCAGGAGATCCTTAATGCGGCCCTGTAATAAGGGCACGTCTTTGGGCAAACCCCAATCTAACCCTCTGTTGACCCATGACGCTAGCCGTGGTGGGGGACCCGAGCGAAAGGCAGGAGGCGCCACCCACTTGGCGCTCCGGGGAGCGGTGATATAAAACCACTCTCGTTGCCACAAGCCTAGCTCCTCTTGAAAAGAGCCCTCGGGCCATGGAGCATTAGCATTTTTGCTTATAACAGCGCCTCCGCACTCTGCGTGTTGTCCCTTGATCATCTTCAGCTCCACTTTGAAAGTCTTGAGCCATAATCCGAAGTGAGGGGTAACACGGAGGAACGCTTCGCATACAACGATAAACGAGGAGATATGGAGGATGGACTCCGGAGCTAAGTCGTGGAATTCCAGCCCGTAATAAAACAGCAGTCCCCTCACAAAGGGATCCATCGGGAAGCCTAACCCCCGAAGGAAGTGAGACACGAACACTACGCTCTCACCGGGCTGGGGACTGGGGATAGCCTGCCTTTGAGCAGGCAACCTGTGCGGAATTTCGGCGGTCAAGAACTTAGCCTCTCTCAACTTTAGCACGTCCTCCTCCGTGACGGAGGAGGGCATCCATCGGCCTTGAAGGTCGGAACCGGACATTGTCGAAGGTCTGGGGCGCCCGGAATCTGGAGCCTAAGGTGTTGGAACTCGAGGTGACGGGCGAACTTGTTTTGGGATTGGAGAAAAGGAGTAAGGCCCTGGTCTCTTTATAAGAGGTTGAATACCCGGAGCCCTCCCCGTAACCGTTTGGGACTCACCTTTAATCGAGAAAACATGCTAGCGGGCATGATTGGGTTACCCACGTCTGTATTGATGAGAATCCCGTAAAAGGGGGGCACACGATCTCTGCTTTGACAAGACATGCCAAGGAAACCGCCTCGCAAAACACGCTGAGGTGGAAAAGTGAAAACGGTCCGAGTGAAGGACTTGGCTGTAGTGTGATGGCGCACTGCGAAATACATCAGCAGATTTGATTTGTGTTAATATTATTCTCTCTATGGCGATACGTGGAAACTTATTTTGCAGAACCGGACACTACTCTTGGTGTTTACAATCTTCTATGAAGGACTTGGAGGAGGAACCCGCCTTGCAATGCCGAAGCCAATTTGCGCGCCGGACTTGTCGTCATTGAAGCCTGGTTCAGGGGCTACTGAGGGAGTCCTGGATTAGGGGGTGTTCGTGTAGCCGGACTATACCTTCAGCCGGACTCCTGGACTATGAAGATACAAGATTGAAGACTTCGTCCCGTGTCCGGATGGGACTTTCCTTGGCGTGGAAGGCAAGCTTGGTGATGCGGATATTCAGGATCTCCTACCATTGTAACCGACTTTATGTAACCCTAACCCTATCCGGTGTCTATATAAACCGGAGGGTTGTAGTCCGTAGGCAATCAACTCCATACACAACAATCATACCATAGGCTAGCTTCTAGGGTTTAGCCTCCTTGATCTCGTGGTAGATCTACTCCTGTACTACCCATATCATCAATATTAATCAAGCAGGAGTAGGGTACTACCTCCATCGAGAGGGCCCGAACCTGGGTAAAAAACATCGTGTCCCTTGTCTCCTGTTACCATCCGCCCTTGACGCACAGTTCGGGACCCCCTACCCGAGATCCGCCGGTTTTGACACCGACGGCCCCCCTCTATAAGAGGCATTCCAAACCCGAGCCGGAACATGTCGTTCTCCGTCTTGATGACGAGGCCTGGCGGGGGAGTGCCGGCGCGCGCCATGACCTGGTCGTAAATGCCCGCGGTAAGCGCCATCGGCCGGAACCCGGCCATGCCGAACCTAAACCTAAACCTAAACAGAGAGTGAGAGAGAGAGAGAAGAGGAAGGGAAGAGGGAGGGGTGGCGCACCTCGGTGTTGGGGACGGCCTAGGTCGGGGGAGGGGCCGGACTCGAGGGTCGACGCTCGGGGTTTGGTGCGGCGTCAGAGGGGCCGAAGCTCGGGACGGCGGTGGTCGATGACGGGACTCGGGCGGCGAGGCAGAGGCGACGGCGTCGGAGAGGCAAGGCAGAGGCCTCAAGCGGCAACACACGGGGGCGGAGCTTGGGGCGGCGGGTTGGGGCGGCGGGCGAGGTGGGGAGGAGGCGGTGATGGGGCGGGGCGGAGCTCGGGGCGGCGGGGCCGGGGGGTTGGGGCGGCAGCGGGGGCAGTGGGTCGGGGTGGGGGCGGCAGCGCGGGTGAGGTGAGGGCTAGGAGAGAGAGGGGGGGAGGGTGAGGTGAGGTGGGGCACGTGGGATGGGGCCGAGGGGAAACGGTCGTTAAAACGACCAGATTCTTTGCCATCCGCTGGCTGACGGAAAAGAATCTTTGCCATCGGCTAGCTGACGGCAAAGAAACTGGCCGTTAGATCATTCTTACAGTCCGCCACCCACCATCTTTGTCGTCTGCTAGCGGACGGCAAAGATTCTATATCGTTAGCTAGCTGACGGCAAAGAGATGGCTGACGGCAAACACCTTCTTTGTTGTCCGCTCTTTCTTTGCCGTCAGCTTTACTTAAGCTGAGGGCAAAGAATTTCTTTGTCGTCAGCTAGCCGACGGCAAAAAGATGGCTGACGGGAAAGATCCTGATTCCAGTAGTGTGACATGCCTGCTAGATGGAAAGATTGATAACAGCCTTTGGATGCTGGCATATCAGAGTGGACTTTGGACTCTACGTCTAGTCGTCTTGCGTTTTTTGGAATCTCTGCCAGGCCTTTGGACACTATGGCCTTGCCGGTTGGCGTATGCGCCAATAAGTTCTCGCTGGTCGTGATGAATGGTCTGGTAGGTTCACTTGTCTTCCTTCAGCTCATGTGGTTTTTGGTGGGGTGCAGGGTTTGTCTATCATTAGTAAATAAACAAGGCAATTACAAATGCAATATGAATATAATTACTTCGAGGCAATTCACCAGAAACTTTCTTCAAATGGTTCACCTAATTTCTTAATTGTTGTTGTCCCGTAATTACGGATGAGGAATAGTCGGAGCATAAAAAGAAATCTTGGAGTCCATTCACATGCTCAAGCAAACGATCTATCTGTCACCAAAGAAGTCTATATATGGGCCATGATCATCATCAAGGCAAATAGAAACGCAATGCGACCATATTCGTTCCCAGAGAGTTGAGCAAAAAACCTTCAAATAGTTTGCTTAGCTTCCAGTTGGCCTCTACGACAATGACGTAACGGGGCATCTAATAAAAACTATAGCTAAATAGTAAATCTGGATATCTATGTAGTGCACCCACTAGATTAATTACACATGTAATCGGGCAACACTAAATGCAAATATGCAATAAACTTATCTCTATATAAAATGAGGGCATATCCTAGCATGATATGGTTAGTCTTATTAATGCTTTAATAAATATACCAATCTTAGAAAATCAATTTTAGCACTTTTTTTGGACTGGGAGCATTCAATATGGTTATCAAATATCGCAAGGCCATCCATAAGATTTAAGATCTTATCCAACAAATGAAATCTACATGTAGATTTTTTTGGTTGGAGAGATCTTGTATTTAAGTGTGCTCACCACCACAGCCCATATAAAAAACCATGTGGTGTAGAAGTTTTGCATAACCAAAGATTGATCAACACACCTACCTAGTGTTTACATCTTCCACAAGAAAGATGGCTATTTCTAAAGTAATGTGGGTGTTCTGCCTCCTAGCTTTACTGGCCTTCACTTCTTGTTCCTATCATGTACGAGCAGACGATCATGCCACCAAAGAGAAAAATGAGGTGATGGAGTATTGCAAGAGGTACATATTCAAAAATTACGGTGATCAGCATCCTGACCCCCATAGGAAATGTTGCCAAATAGTAAGAGAATCGAGAAACATCCATGCTATATGCCAGAAATTCATGCACGCGGATTTGCATAAGATCAGTCTAGCCAAGTGGGCTCATGTTACATATTGGTGCGGCAACGGATTGCACCCAGGGACTAATTGCGCAGGTGTGTTAATATGATTAAATATATTACTAGCATTTTGATATAGTTTCCTCGCTTATATAAATGAAATTAATTACTTACGAGGAACTCAATCTCATATGTAGGTTTCATCGTTCCAGATTATAGTGCGCCACCACCTCCAGAACACTCAGCGTAAGGCTGGTCTGGTCAAATAAGGAAAGGAGTGTTATGATATGGAGCACTTAGTCTAAGGCAGTCTTAATCCCCAAAAGAAAATAAGGCAGTCTTAATGAACAAAGGAAGAGTATGGTATTGATCCTTTATCATGGGACCTCTGCAATAATGTATCTTACTTTTAATGTTGTGATTAATAAAAGGACTGCCTGCATGTTTCTTTGTGTTTAGCATGATATTTAGTTGTCCATCGACATACATGGCCTCAATAGATGACTTTCACTTCTCATTAAATGGAATGCTGAATTAAATCAAAAGTCTTGAAAGCAAACATATATAGCTTGTTCTATTCCTAATACTCACTATAATAAACACTAATCAAAATTTTGTGTTTGTCAGGTGCCATAGTCTTTGCCAAGATCTATTTTATGGGATGTCAGCAAACCACCTATTTTATGAGAACCACACTCGGTAAAAGCAAGCACTTGATAGAGTGTCTTGTTTGCCGAGAGCTGTCACAAAAATAGTCAGCAACCCCAAAACACTCGGCCAGTGCAACTTTTGATGAGAGCTCGCAACATAGTACTACTCAGCAACACGGAGCCATGGGGCAAGTATCCAGTGATATCGTCCATGAGATGATACCATGCTACAGAACCATGTGGTGCGTCATATCTGCATGGAATGGACAGGATCGATTCGCTAATCTATTTACATATGCTCCCTTGTAACGTTTGTGTTTTGCCCCATGAAAGCAGTGTGTCCTTGCAAAATTACAACAGTCTCCACATCTGTCCTCGAGACCCCTGGTTCTCAGTTTCTCACACAACAAATACTTTGAAAATAAACTGGGAAGACATGGCACATTTCATTCGTTCTTACAAAAAATCACTGGAATAGAAGCACTTCAAAACATTTGTTTGAAGTTGTACCAATCTATGAATAATTTCTGACAATTTTAATATAGTTCACAAATGTTGTGGCAGTGATGTATACAGCCACAACATTTCATAAAATTATCTAGTATTTCCTCGTACCAAAATAAGTGTCTCAACTTTGTATTAACTTTAGTACAAAGCATTGTCGGACCTAGAAATAAAATGGGGGGTGTGCACACTTTAAAAAAATTGAAGTATATTTCAGTTAACTTGCATGGGCCTTAAAAATAAGCTAATTTTTACATGGTGAAAAAATGTTTTCCAAAAATCTAGGTGTGCCATGGCACACCCCTGGGTATGCCACTGGTACAAAGTTGTACTAAACTTGAGACACTTATTTTGGGACAGAAGGAGTATAAAAAAGTATCATTTTGAAATAAATTCTGATCAACATCCACCCAGCTTCTCCACTTCCATCCATCCACTAATATTAAACGATGAAACAAGAACTTTCTTATGCGCACCCAATAATTAGCCCCCACAACACCACACCACCCGATCAGCACCACACGATTAGTCCCACAAATCTCAATCTAATGACCATCATTAATCTAATAAGGGGTGGTGTGGACTTAGCAATTTTTAATGACTGACCGTACTCCACCAGTAGAGGAGTATTCCAACTACCAGTCCCATGTTTCCCTACAATCATGCGATCTGATTGCAAACTAAGGAAACTCAATCAAATCGGCTCCCTCGCCCTTGACCTCGACTTTTGTCTTCCTTGCATCACCACCGCGCTGGACGCTGCCCACCAACACCGTCGCCTCGTTGCACGATCGCCATTGCCGATTGTTGCCGCTCACAGCGTGGAATCCGTTATCAACGTAGCGGGCGCCCAGCAGCCTGCCCTCGCAGCGTCGAATCTGTCATCGGTATAGCGGGCGCCCAGGAGCCTGCTCTCGCAGCGTGGCATCCATCCGTGAGATCACTAGTGCAGCCTGCCCCGGCACCCGCGCGGCCGTGCCCATCCTGCACGTCCCCTGAACCAGCCGACAACACACAGCTGTAATTCTTCCCTGCACTTCTTCAGGTTCAACTTCTTCCTTTGACCAGTTGCAGCATTACTCAGGATTAGAATTTTGATAATAGAGTTCTAAAAATATAAACAGTTGGAAAACAGAATGCTATAAGCCGTTCGTTTTACATCTCTAATTAATGGTTTCCTGTGGAAATGGTTAGTGTACAAGAACTAAGAGCTATAGATATGTAGAGTTCATGTTGCACAATCAGACCGCCCTATCTCTTTTACCGTGACAAATCAGCTATGCTGCTACAGATCAATAAAGGAAATTAGCTAAACTTGCGTACAGACCTCTCAGCTCCATCAGGTCAGGCTAAAACCTCTCCTGTGAGGGGTCACTTAGGAACCAACTAGAACTTGTAGAGCTCTCCCTTCTTGAGTACAGAGACCATGGTGAGGATGGAGACTGGTGAACGAGTGATAAGAGAGACACACCCTACTAGAAATAGCATGGCAGTATCACATCATCATTTTTCCCAGCAATCTTCTGATTCTTTAGGACACTCACCCTACTAGAAATAGATAGTTATCAATATACAGAAGAGACACACCCCCAAACTGAAAGATTAAACAACGGTGAGAATGAACCAGACCATAACAAAATCCAAATTATGTTGAAATAGAATTTTTTAATCAAATATTTGTAACATAGGCTGATCATGTTTAGTAAAGATTTTTTAAATCAAATATCTGTAACATGGCCACATGAAGGAGAAATTGGAATTTTGGATGTAAATACTTCTATTAGTACCTAAGATGATCCATTTTGTCAAATTCACGTCTAGAAGCGTTTGAACCTTGGCTCATATGACATATTGTTGACATATTTGCACACTGTATGATCTGAACCTCGTATTACAAACTCAATCAGTTGAGATTCCATGGAAGGAACATTTCAAGTAGAAATGGATGGAAAGAATATAAGATCAAAGAAAAATAAACCATAAAGGATAATAACCTTCACACCAGCAGCACTGCATAATTGTACAGCCTCCCACACTCCTGGGCGACAAGGATCTACATCAAATAAAGAACTCTTTACTGAAGGGTGAAAAGCTGCATGCAGCCATCAGAAGATAATTATAAGACAAAACTAAACAGAAAATGTGCCTAACCAGATTCAGACATAAAGAGATCTAAACAGAGAGCAGTTGCTTAACAAAGATAGAATACATGATGAACAAGTGATGCAAATAAAGCTAACAAGCTAGCATGGCTAAGTACTATTATGAATAGACACCTCCTAATTTTTTTGTTCAGTTCCACCCTCTCTCAATCCTCTGTGTATTATTTATGCAAAACTTGGCGTTTCTTCTTCGAACCATGCAACTATCAAGATGGAAATGTACTATTTACTCCTTGTTTTCTTTTCATTCGTGACAGAGACTTCTAAAATTAGCCAAAAATGTGGACAGAATAGGCAGAGACACGGGCTGACTTGGACGGCCACGCACCAGATACTGACTAGATTTATTTTCACATGATCCTAAATTGGCATTGCATGACCCTAAGTGTGGGAGTCCTGGATTAGGGGGTCTCCGGACAGCCGGACTATCTCCATTGGCCGGACTGTTAGACTATGAAGATACAAGATTGAAGACTTCGTCTCGTGTCTGGATGGGACTCTACTTGGTGTGGAAGGCTCACTAGGCAATACGTATATGGATATCTCCTCCTTTGTAACCGACCTTGTGTAACCCTAACCCTCTCCGGTGTCTATATAAACCGAAGGGTTTTAGTCCATAGCACGACAATCACAACATACAATCATACCATAGGCTACCTTCTAGGGTTTAGCCTCTCTGATCTCGTGGTAGATCTACTCTTGTAACACCCATATCATGAATATTAATCAAGCAGGACGTAGGGTTTTACCTCCATCAAGAGGGCCCGAACCTGGGTAAAACTTCGTGTCCCTTGCCTGCTGTTACCATCCAGCCTAGACGCACAGTTCGGGACCCCCTACCCGAGATCCGCCGGTTTTGACACCGACATTGGTGCTTTCATTGAGAGTTCCGTTGTGCCGTCGCCACAAGGAAGGATGTCTCGTCCCATCTTTAAAGACGGCACTATCACTGAGGGAGCTCTGGCTATCGGCCAAACTCTCCGGCTAGGTGGTTTTCTTATGACCGCCTGTTCGGCCGCTGTGCCGACGATGACTTCTCGGGTCATCGAAAACAATCTTCACATCAACTCGGAACTCGTCGAGCAGTTAGATCCAATGGAGCTCTCTTCCTTGAACGAGCTCTTGGATCGTATCGCCGCCCTGGGAGTCGCTACAGACTACGATCAGATTGGACCTAAACCCGATCTAAGAGAAATTAACTCTCCCCAGGTCACCCATCATGTTGCAGTGGTGGAAGAACAATGCGGCAAAACTTCATCTATCTTAAGGACTAGCTACGTTCAGATTCCCGATCCCTCCAAACCGGATACCCGCGGAGGGGAGGATGTCACTCAAAGCCTGAACCCAGAATCAGGCAGCGGGCCAGATTTACTGGAAAACATCCAAGAATCCAAACTTTCGAGTTCGGAAACTCCTAGGCCACTGAGCCTCAGATTGGGTGAGGATGCGGATTCAATTCCACCCACCCACCCAAACATACGCGATCTATCCCAAATTAGGCAAGAGCCCGCAGAAACAGTACACCATTACTGGGCCAGATTCCTCCTGGTCAAGAATAGGATAAAGGATTGTCGCGAGGAAGACACAATTTCACTCTTCTGCAATAATTGCACAGACAAGGGAATCCTCAACGCCGTAAATCGTCGCGAAATTACACGCTTTGCTGACTTGGTGTCCATAGTACGAAAGTACTGTGCGATGGAAAGCGCCTAGAAAACCGAAATAAATTTTTGGGATAATCCGGCCCTGAATACAAACCCAGTCCAAAATAAAAGGGTGCATTATCACAATACACCTGGGTTAACTACCAAAAAGCAAAAGCCCTCCACGGGGCAAGGAACCGTACTGGAGGGATGGCTCAACGGACCCTGTAGAATTCATAGTACAGCGGATGTGATACCAATGCACAGCCTTAGAGCATGCTGGATACACCGGCAGGTGGCCAAAAGTGGTGAGGATCTACTCCTCCCAAAAACCACAGAGCACCACCCCGAGGACAACAGTACGGTCTTAACGGTCTTCGAGACCTTTGCGTCAAATAAAAGACGGAAGCAAACACTCCGTAGCACGTCCAAAATCTGCCACATAGCAGAAACAAATCCTTGGAGTTACACGGCTATTACCTTCAATGCCAGTGACGAATCTAAATTCCGAACAGCCCGAGTACCAGTCGCACTGGTCCTCAGTCCAATCGTGGACGGCTTTCGACTCACCAAGGTACTCATGGACAGCGGCAGCAGATTAAACATCATCTACAAGGAAACTCTTCAAAAGATGGAAATAGACTGGAGCCGCATTAAGCAAAGCAGCACAACCTTTAGAGGAATCATCCCCAGTCGGGAAGCACACTGCGCTGGAAAAATCACACTAGACATGGTATTCGGCATGCCAGATAATTACAGGTCTGAAGAAATTACATTCCAAGTGGCCCCGTTCAGCAGCGGATACCACACTCTATTAGGGCGGGAGGCGTTTACAATCTTCCAAGCCATACCCCATTATGGGTACATGAAGCTCAAAATGCCCGGGCCCAATGGAATCATCACTCTTGTTAGTGATCCGGACATAGCACTCCGCACCGAAAATAAGACAGCTACACTGGCCCTTGAGGCACTATCCGAAGCCCTAGCGGCCGAAGAACTAACTGCGCTGCGCTCCACGGTGAACAGGGACGACGTGATACTCGATAAAAGATCCAAGTCCACCTCCTTTAAGCCGGCGGACGAAATAGTCAAATTCCAAGTCCATCCAATGGACCCTACAAAAACAGCTTCCATTGGGGCACAATTAAACCCTGATGTTGACGTCGCACTGTGAGAGTTCCTACGCGAGAACTAGGACATTTTTGCCTGGAACCCTTCAGACATGCCAGGAATCCCACACGGGTTGGCTGAACACAGCCTAAATATCCTAAAAGGATTCAAGCCAGTCAAGTAGGCTCTTCGACGTTTCTCCGAGCCTAAAAGGCAAGCCATGGGAGAGGAACTAGCCAAGCTATTGGAGGCCGGATTCATCAGAGACATAAAACATCCGGACTGGCTAGCAAACCTGGTGATGGTGCCAAAGAAGGACAAATCCTGGCGCTTGTGCGTCGATTTTAAGGACCTTAATAAGGCCTGCCCAAAGGATCCCTTCCCCCTCCCCCGCATCGATCAAATCATCGATGCTACCACAGGACACGATTCATTATGTTTCCTCGACGCATACTCCAGCTACCATCAAATCAAAATGGCAGAGCCAGACCAAGCCGCAACGGCATTCATCACACCATATGGCCCATTCTGCTTCAACACAATGCCCTTCGGGCTAAAAAACGCCGGTGCAACATATCAGGGCATGATTCAGACATGCCTGGCAAACCAGATCGGCAAAACAGTGGAGGCATACATGGATGACGTGGTCGTTAAAACCAAGCATGTTGACACCCTATTAGATGACTTGAGGGTCACATTCGACAACCTCCGATCATATGACATCAAGCTCAATTCGGAAAATGCGTTTTCGGCGTACCAGCAGGAAAGCTCCTGGGATTCATCGTCTCTAGTAGAGGTATTGAAGCTAATCCGGCCAAAATCCGAGCATTGTCACAGTTGGCTACCCCAACTGACCTCAAACAAATACAAAAGTTAACTGGATGCATGGCGGCTCTAAGCCGCTTTATCTCCCGCTTGGGAGAAAAGGCATTACCACTTTATCGCCTCCTACGGCGCACCAAACACTTCGACTGGAAGGACACCACCACGGCCGGACTGAACGAAACAAAAGCCATATTGGCAACAAACCCAGTCCTGTCCGCGCCAAACACTGGCGAACCAATGCTATTATACATTGCGGCAACTCATCAAGTAGTAAGCGCAGTGCTTGTCGTCGAGTGAGAAGCGGACGGACACAAATTTCCCCTTCAAAAGCCGGTTAACTACGTGTCCATAGTCCTTACCCCATGCAAATCACGGTACCCGCATTATCAAAAGATAGCGTACGCGGCATTTATGGCATCCCGGAAGCTGCGACACTACTTTCAAGAGTGTTCGATAACGGTAGCCTCGGAAGTACCACTTAGCGATATTATAAACAACCGTGATGCGATGGGCCGGATTGCCAAATGGGCCATTGAGCTCCTCCCGTTCGACATAACTTACAAACCACGGCGAGCTATTAAATCGCAAGCTTTGGCGAACTTCGTCGCCGAATGGACGGAAGCCGAACTCCCTAAAGAGTACGGCACATATTCAAACTGGATCATGCACTTCGACGGCTCCAAAATGTTGGCTGGTCTGGGGGCTGGCGTCGTTTTGACGTCCCCAACAGGAGACACCATTCAATACGTATTGCAGATAATGTATACAGACTCCAACAACGCAGCTGAATATGAGGCCCTTCTCCATGGTCTCCGGATGGCAGTATCCATGGGCATTCAACGCCTAGAGGTGCGCGGGGATTCAAACCTCGCGATATCCCAAATAAATGGAGACTTTGATGCCAAGGATCCAAAAATGGCCGCTTATCGCAATGCCGTCCTAAAAATGTCAGCTCGGTTCGAAGGGCTCGAATTTCACCATGTGGCTCGGGAAGACAATCAGGCGGCGGATATCCTCGCCCGCATTAGCGCCAAACGCGACGCAGTCCCTCCCAACATTTTTCTGGAAAGGATTTTCAAGCCATCCATAGCATGGGAAGGGGACACCGGTAACAACAGTCCGGACCCGGCCAAAATACCCGATACCGAACTCCCTGACACAATCGGAGGCTCCGCCACCGAAATAACACAATCAGCCCATGAAATAATGGCCATTATTGCCCCGTGGACAGAACCATTCCTGGCCTTGTTAACTAGACAGGAACTCCCAGAGGACCAAAATGAGGCACGCTGCATAGTGCAGCGATCAAAGGCATACAGGGTCCACGAGGGAGAATTGTACAAAAAAAAGTGCTACCGGAGTCCTTCAACGGTGCATCTCCGAAGAGGAAGGACGAAACCTTTTGGCAGAAATTCATACCGGACTCGGCGGTCATCATGCTGCAGCCCGGGGTCTTGTGAGCAAGGCCTTCCGTACAAGATTCTATTGGCCAATGGCCCGGGCAGACGCACATGAGTTAGTCCAGCGTTGCGCCGGTTGCCAGCTCTTTGCAAATCAAAGCCATATGCCACCCACCGCCCTCCGAACAATCCCCATTACATGGCCCTTTGCGGTCTAGGGGCTTGACATGGTTGGACCCCTTAAAGGTGGAACCCACAAGAAAAAAATACTTATTGGTCATGGTGGATAAATTCACCAAATGGCTAGAGGCCAAACCGGTTAAAACAGCTGAATCCGGACCGGTGATAGATTTCATATCCGGGTCTGTACATCGCTACGGCATCCCCCACAGCATCATCACTAATAACGGCACGAACTTCATGGCCGACGAGGTAAAACTCTGGTGCAACAAAATGGGCATCAAGCTCGATTATGCTTCAGTCTACCATCCACAAACCAACGATCAAGTCGAACGAGCAAATGGTCTTATAATGAGCGGCATTAAACCCAAACTAGTGCGCTCCTTAACAGATTCTGACACGCACTGGGTAGAGGAGCTCGACTCCGTACTCTGGGGGCTGCAGACCACGCCGAATCGTAGTACCGGATACACACCATTTTTTATGGTGTATGGCGCAGAGGCAGTCCTGCCCTGTGATATAATTCATGACTCACCTCGAGTGCGCATGTATGAAGAAAGAGAAGCCGAGCTCGATCGGCAGGACAGTCTGGACACCTTGGAGGAAGAGCGCAACGTAGCCAAAGCCCGTTCCACATTTTACCAGCAACAGGCTCGCAGATACCAAAGCAGAGAAGTACGAGCCAAAACTTATAACGTTGGCGAACTAGTTCTCCGGCTGCCGGATAAGAAAAAGAACAAGCTAGAGACCAAATGGGAAGGTCCCTTCATCATCGACCAAGTTCTGACCGGCGGAGCGTACCGACTGCGGGATGCATCGACTAGTCGACTCGAGCCGAACCCATGGAACGCAGCCAGGCTCCGAAGATTCTACGCCTAGCACCGGACTTTATGTTAGTCCCCTCCCTTTGTCCATTTTCTACATATGCGTCGTCTGTCTTGTTTCTCTTTCTTTCTTTTATTCCTCTAGGCCTTCAAGGGTCACTTTGTGCCTCACTCGTACACTAGAGAGGTGCTAGCCGCACTATCTACACCTGGGGGCTTCTTTCACAGAAGCTTAAATTATTTACCCGGGCATCACGCCCAACACATGCGTTATACTTCCGCATGTACCTTTTTTCACCATTATATGCATCGATATGACTTAAGTTTTGGCCAAGCTAGGTTGCTTGGCTGTTGTATTTATGCCCTACGTTCCCGTTAATTCGGCTAGGGCATAAGGGGAGCACCTCTGCGATTGTTACCGCCGGGTCAGCCGGACGTGTACCTCAGACTGGGTGAAGCCGAAAGCTAGCGTTCTTAAGAGAATATTCGGTCGGTGAACAAAAGATGACTTTTATTTATTAACCATATCTGCCCCCAGACGTTTTTACTGCACTTCTTATCGCAGTCCGGACATGCACTTTAGGGCATGCCTACCCAGGGAAAGGAACCCTTAACGGAACTATTCTCTCTGGAAGATGTTTCTTACTACCCATGTAATATAACATAACTAGTTGGGCACTTGTCTGATAAAGCACTAATGACCCCTACGCCTGGTCTCCATGCATGCCCCGGTTCTTATATAACCGAGAGGGTATTCGGATACACTCCGGATTGTCGGGTTCCGAGGTTGAAGCGAAAAGGTCCCCCATGACAAACGATCTACAATCCGGCTAGAAGACATCATATATGTCACTTTACAATTACATAGTCAATTTCACTGGTTGAATTCCTCTTCAATGCCCTCCAATAGGCTGTCTAGTCTTGCGAATACTTTGCGGCCAATTCTACTTGGTCGTACACTAAATTCACAGGGATCTCCTTGCCATCAGGCCCCATAGGTCCGACTTCGGCCATGTGGTTCGGGTCAGCCTTCGTGTATCGTATCTTCACCATTCCCCAAGCCTCCCTGGCGCCCTAACAGCAGGCCGATATCTTCCATAATCAGAAATGCCGCCGTGCTCCCTTCAGCTTTTCTGCAAGCTCTCCAAGGCCTTCGGGCATGGAGACGGACGGCCACAAGGCCTGGGCAACGCCTTGCATCACCTGCCGAACTCGTTCGTGCAACTGTGCGAGCTCGGGAAGAAGATCACCCATTGAACTAGGCATCTCCTCTGCAGGACGTCCTGTTAGCATACCTACAGGCATAACTCTGTCAGCCAGCTTCCTCGCCGAACTCTTTTTCAAAGTTCGTTCAAGCACTTACTAAATATGCCGCGTCGAAGCCGCCGGTTCTCCTTAACAGAATCCGACAGTTGGGCACGAACATCTTTTAGTTCCACGCCCAGCTTGGTGTTGGCATCTTGGAGATCATTCTTCTCCTGCCTCACCCTCGTTAGCACGCTCTCGCCAGCCTTTAGCTGGCGTATGAGCTGCTGCTTATCCGGATTTACTCCAGCGTCATCTGCAATTTTATCGTCATATTTGCATATAAAGCCGCACTCTAATATGATACTTATCATTTGACGAATATGTTACCAGCCCGGGTCTCTTTGGGCTCCCCTGCGGCAGACAGTGCAGCCTGAAGTTGGGCCTTGCACTCTTCCAGCTCCTGGGACAGTTGAGTATTCTTTTGCGTAAGAACCTACATAACAAATGATTCTTAAATCAGTTATCCTAACTGTTTCAAGTCTTAGGGGCTACTGATATATATAATCATCAAATTCTCTCACATGTATGTCTTTTACATACTGCTCCGTGGCTCTGGCTAGACCATTTTGAGCGGCACGGAGATGCGCATCTCCCGAGTTGAAGGCATCCAAAGCCTCTTGGGAGAAACAAACGTCACAAAGAATAGTCCAGCGATGCCTATGGTTCATGGCACTTTCCACCTCGGAATGGGTGGCGGACAGTCTATCTATATCCTTTGTCGAAGGAGCACCCGGTGCACGCCTTGTACTCATTCCCACCCCTGAGTCCAGCCTTGGAGCCTGGCTTGTGGAGGCGCGGTTGGTAGCCTCTCCAGGTATATTCTGGCGAGCGCTCTTTCTCCTGAAAAGAAGGCATGGGCGTTAATATGCCTTTGTAAATAATGTCTTGCAATAAAGACGGCGCGCTATACCACTGTGCCGGTGCCTCAATCCGGACTGCGGATCTTTTCAGCCTGCCTGGCCTAGCGGCCTCTTGTTGGCTAGTTGCCACAGGCTTGACCTTCTGCCCCGAGGACCTCCCCTGCAAAACACGACTGTTATACAGCAATAAAAAAGAGCACAAGGACGGATCCCTTTTTAAGTGTTGGGACTTCGGTCTCAGTCACCTGTGAGGCTGGAACTAGCCCAGGGTAATCGGCCGTAATGGCCACCAAGGTATTGTCATTACTCCCTTGGTAAAATACCCCGCCGATCAGCTCCACGGATATGTTCGGATCCTCCTGGGAGGCCGGGTCAAGGGACCGTCTAGGGTCCTCGGGCTGTGGAGGAGGGCTGTTTATCTCCTTTACTTCCTGGCGCAGCTCCTGCGATGAAATCGCTAGACTGAATACTTTGACACCCCGAAATTTTGGCCTTGTTTTATTAAATTAAAATTTTTGCCCGGAATTAAAACTTTGATTTTTTTGGACTCCCTTTTGATTTTTTAAACATTTCCTTTCTTACCATCATTGAGTTGTTCCCTAAAATGAAAACATTTCAAATATGTTATTGGACTTGTTTAACCTCTCAAGAATAACTTTTCTTTTATCAGTATAACTAATTACCTAATTAATTTGCTTGATCTTTATTTTCTTTAAAAATGGTTTTCCAAGGTTATATGGCCATAATTGAACTACAACCATTTGATAAATTCACCTAAAATTCCAACCAAAATTTGGAGATGTCATGTGATGTTTTTAAATCACTTTTATACAAAAATATCTTTTATTCATGAAATATTTTGAGCTCTACACTCAATTTTTCTTCTCTGGTCCAGAGTGCAATTTTGCACTACAACGCATCTAAATATTTCTTTCTAGCCTCCACCAAAATTATGGGAAGTTGATAGTAACATATGATTCAACATTATGCAAAAAACCTAGTGTTGTTCTTTGAAAATTTTGAGTGAATCAACCTCTTTTCCATTCTGGTCCAGCCTTGTGATTTCTACTGCAACCCTATTTATTTTTGCTCCAGTAACCTTGTGTCTTCTCCTACTTGTAGACAACCCTACCAAACCCCTAAGTCCAGGAGCATGCACCCATTTGAATATTTTTGGTTCATGAAATAATGCAATCTATCTCTTGTCCAGAATTGAAGTTTTGTAAAACTTGCACTAACAAGTTTGTGCTTTTCACAAACCAACCTTACCACCCTCTTATTCATCTAAAGAGACCACCGTCTGGAGTTTTTGACCACTCCAAGACTTGCCTAAGTGCCCTTGGCATTTTGTCAAACACCTTATGGGCATGATCTATTTTGGCATGAGTTTTTGGTTTGCACTGTGAACCTGATCCCCTGACCAAACCGGCTTGTCCAATGGTTTTGCCCTAGCCTTTAACCACACCCTGCTAACCCTCTTGTAGTTTGGAGACCTCTACCATGCAATGGCATTCCGTCGAGCACATTCCGTGCGTGCTCTGGGCGCGAGCAGAGCACGCGTTTTGCACGTGCCGCGCCCGAGCCGACGCGTCGCGCCCCTGGCCTTGCCACCACTGCAGAGCCACGCCACTCGCTCCCTTCTCACCACAACACGCCAAGAGCCCTCGCCATGTCCCCGGCTAGCCAGGAGCTAGCCGCCACTGCCGCCCGACAGCCCCTGCTCATGTCTGCGCCGCCGAGCCTCCCCCGCTCGCCACCTGCCTCCTGAAGCAGTGCGTGCTCATTCGCAAGCGTGTCCCCTAGCGCTCATCGCCGCCACGATGCCCTGCCACTACAGGAAGGCGGTCCGCCGTCGTTCTTATCCGTCCGCCGCAAACCGACCTCGTCGCGCTATATAAGGAGGCCCCCGAACTCATTCAAGCACGCAGACAACCTCAGGCCACCCCCATGGCACCCCCACAGCCAGCAATCGTCGGGGGAAAGCCGTCTTCCCCAACTCCGGCCGGTTCGGCCGCCGCCATGTCCCAGCTCCATTCACCGCAACCAGGGCCTCCCCCTCTCCGTTCTCTTCACCAGGAACTTTATCTTCCTCCCGTGAACTCGTTCCCCTGCTCGATTTTGATCGGGAACCACCGCAGCTCCAAACTCACTTCGCCCCCGAAGCCATCTCCGCCGCGAAGCTCGTCGCCGGCGACTCCGTCCACGTCGGAGACCATGGTGGGTACCCCCGAGTTCGTCTCGACCTCCTGAGCACGCCCATGCGCTCAGATCACCGAGGGACGCCGCCATTCACCGGCGAGCCTCGCCGGAGCTCCGCCTCTGTTCGGTCAGGGGGAGACGACGCGCGCGTGGACCAGTCAAACCTGACCAGTGGGCCAGGCGGGGCCACTGTCGGTGACCCACGCGTAGTCCACGCTGGATAAGTGGAAGCATATAACCAAAATACGCTTTTGACGTGTACGTATATTCGAAACGTTTTTCTTTTTCTGTTTTAATTTTAAATAACAGATGTTGACCGAAACTTTGACTAAGCTTAACTTTTTAAATATAACTCCAAATGAATTGATTCTTTTTCCTACATCTCTCAAATTCTGTCTAGTTTATTTTAAGATTTATTTGAAAATTTTCCAAACAACTTTTTTGTGCTGTTTTGTATTTGTGTGTTAATTCAAATTTATTTAAAATAGGACTTTGGAGAGAGAGAAGAAAACTTTCAAAAGTTTTGGAGTGCACCCTGCCTTTCCACACATTGAAGGCAAGCATTCTGAACCCCGGCATAATATTTTTGGTGTGTTAGTTGACACGTTTATAACACCACCTTATATCGGAGAACTTGTTACTTCATGTGATATGATCATTTGCATGAATGCATATTAGTGATTTCCTTGCTGTTGCTAATGAATATACTTGTGATGGTAATCATCCTTATGTGCCTTGCATGCATGCCAGAAAGAAATCCGGGAAAGCCTCTGTCTTGGGTAGGCGTGAGCTTATCGCCGGTCTCCGTCGGGACGGTTATGTCCGGTATGGCATGGTAAGGTATATTGAGTGGTGATTTTGTTGGTTGAAATATATTTGTTATACATGTCATGCAGGGAATTTATAAACCTCCTGAGTCGACCGTAGATCGAGTCTTGTTCCAGTAACCCCCATACTTGTTTTGTACTACCACTTGTCCCTGCCGCAGGTAGGGTACGGTTCAGTAAGTCGTCAACCCCTTTCCAGCACACACCGTACAGAGAGGCCATGGTGGAAGATGTCGGTTGTAGCCGGTAGGCATGCCACCTGGTCAGGGGGCATGGGTGTTTCCGGTTGGGACCAAGAGGGGAGGCCACCCCTTAGAGCGCGTGATATAAATTTGATCCCAGGCTACGCGAGGTTGTAGCCTCCCCACTTAGAGTTTTGCTTAACAGGTGTCGTGGGTGATTCCAGACACTGATGAGTTAAGCTGGTGTGTGCAAGTTAGGCGTGTTTTCAACTAAAAGGCCGTAGACGGAATTAGTGCCGATGGACTAAAGGAATCCATTACTCGTGGGTAAAGAGTACACCCTCTGCAGAGATTAAACCTATTCGAATAGCCGTGTCCATGGTTAAGGATTACAGTCTGGGATGCGTCAAGTGTCGGTCTTAGAGTCGGTCTTCGGAGGTGGAATTGTTAAACAGGAACTGAAATTACTACCTGTGATAATTATGATTATTATCATTGTTGACTAACCCGTGTTATTATTATTATTATTGAGTATCCCTGGGATGGTTCTACCTTCGGGATACTCACCATGATCATTTCTTTTAAAGCCCTTTATGTGGTGTCGCCCAGACGCCCGACTGTGGCATTTCTTTTAAAGCCCTTTATGTGGTGTCGCCCAGACGCCCGACTGTGGCATTTCTTTTAAAGCCCTTTATGTGGTGTCGCTCAGACGCCTGACTGTGGCATTTCTTTTAAAGCCCTTTATGTGGTGTCGCTCAGACGCCCGACTGTGGCATTTCTTTTAAAGCCCTTTATGTGGTGTCGCTTAGATGCCCGACTGTGGCATTTCTTTTAAAGCCCTTTATGTGGTGTCGCTCAGACGCCCGACTGCGGCATTTTATTCCCACTCTTTTACTGCTTATTCATGTTGCATGAAAATAACCTGCTTGCATGCATAAAAGATGTTTTATTTATGACTGACGATGTGATCATGGAATTTTTCAGTGCATGATTATCAATTATATTATACCTGTGTTCTTAATGTTTGCGAGTACATTCAAAGTACTCACTGGCTTGTCCCTGGCTATTGTCTTGGCCAGATTGCTTGCTTGGAGAGGAGCGTGGCGATGACAGCCTCGGGACCTAAGCAGTGGTGATAGCAGCCTCGCGAAGATAGGAGTTAACCTGGTCAGCTGTTCCTGTGGGAAATGGAGTCCCATAGACACTGATGACCCACAAACCGCTTCCGCCATCAACTACTAGAAACCATTTGACGTACTCATAGGCCACAATGGTCTTGTACTACATATTTTGTATTTTTGCTTGGAATTTCTGTATCAAGTTGGTGTCTCATCAGCTAACAGTAATCCTGGGGCTGGTGAGCACGACGGCCATTTTCTGGAAATCAATGTCCGGAAAAACCAGTTGTGACAAATACTTAAACTACGGGAATACGAAACGGATGGGCGAGAAAAAATCTCCGCTTACCCAGCTCGGAGGATTGTACATGGAGAATCTGCCCTGCGGGTTGACATGGAGGAATTCCTCCTCTTCTCCCTTGTACAAAGTGGACAAGATCTTTATTAGATCAGCAGCCGATCCCGGCCCTTTGCGGCCGTGGCGGGTGGCGTCATCCTCCCCGTTGAAATCCCACATGGGGTGGCCTCTATACTGGAGTGGCAGCACCCCCCGCATAATGCATATAGCCATGACCTCGATCATGGTCAATCCAGATCGAGCTAAAGAGCTTATCCGGCTCATCAGATAAAGAATGTTCCGGTCATCTTCCTCTAGGGGGCTCTGTGGACACCAGCTCTGGCGCTTCTTCAAAGGGGCGTTGTCAAACTCAGGAAGGCCGATCCGAATAGGGTCCGAAAGGGGTACATCTTCTATATAAAACCATTCTGAAGGCCAGTCTTCGGACGTCTTCTTGGGGTCCTGGATAGGTATCCGGTCCCAGCGATACGCCACACTTCGGCTCCGCCCACTTGATATATTGATCCCTTCTTAGAACGGGGCACACGGTAGAACAACTTCTTCCACAGAGCAAAATGAGCCTCACAGCCCAAAAATAACTCGCAAAGGGCTATGAATCCCGCGATATGCAGCAGGGAGGCAGGCGTAAGGTTGTGCAGCTGGAGGCCATAGAACTCCGGAAGCCCTCGGAGAAACGGATGGATTGGGAATCCGAGCCCTCTTACCAGATAAGGGACAAGGCATACCCGCTCTCCCTTGGAGGGATTGGGACAGCTCTCCGCTTGCTCTCCGCAATTATAAGTGGCAAGCCCGGCTCGAATCGGGACCAGGTACGCTGGGGGGAAGAAATCCCTTGGACTGAAGCATCACCAATTTGTTGTGCGGGATGGAACATCTCCCCCAATCTCCAGGCTTGGAACTAGGGGTGCGAGAGGAGGAGCTGCGTCGACCGGCCATGGTGGAATGGATCTCTGTCGGGTACGCTCTGATGAAGACTCGGCAAGGGAGGATGATGTGATTTGGATCTGAATCCTCGTCTTTTTAAATAGGCCGCTCATTTACCTAGCTAGGGGGGTAAATGTGAAAACACCCTGGCTCTTCACATTCGCTCGACACGTAGAAAGTCGCCATTATTGGGCGTAGAAGCCAAGAAGTACAAACCATCACAAGGAACCGGACATTATTTCGACAGGTACACAGAATTTGAAGAGGAACCCGCCTTGCAATGCCGAAGATAATACTGCCCGCCGGACTCGTCGTCATTGAAGCCTGGTTTGGGGGCTACTGTGGGAGTCCTGGATTAGGGGTTCTCTGGACAGCCGGACTATCTCCATTGGCCGGACTGTTAGACTATGAAGATACAAGATTGAAGACTTCGTCTCATGTCCGGATGGGACTCTACTTGGTGTGGAAGGCAAGCTAGGCAATACGTATATGGATATCTCCTCCTTTGTAACCGACCTTGTGTAACCCTAACCCTCTCCGGTGTCTATATAAATCGAAGGGTTTTAGTCCGTAGGACAACAATCACAACATGCAATCATACCATAGGCTAGCTTCTAGGGTTTAGCCTCTCTGATCTCGTGGTAGATCTACTCTTGTAACACCCATATCATCAATATTAATCAAGAAGGATGTAGGGTTTTACCTCCATCAAGAGGGCCCGAACCTGGGTAAAACTTTGTGTCCCTTGCCACCTGTTACTATCTCGCCTAGACGCACAGTTCAGGACCCCCTACCCAAGATCCACTAGTTTTGACACCAACACTAAGCAGGAAACCAAATTGGAGGATCCATGGGCGACGCCGTAGGAATCAAAGGTAGGCTGAGATGAGCACCGTAGATAGATATCTTACAGAGGTACCCCAAGAATAACTACATCAGACGGGATCGAAGTCCCCTTTCCATCGGCTTCGCAAGGAAATTTTTGTTAGTAAAAGAGGGTTTCCCCTCTGATTTCCATTAGAGAAACCAAGTCGAAGCGTAGAGCTAGTAGTCTGATACAAGCCTAACAATGAAACAACTCGAACTAGGAGAGGGCCTAGCCAACCAGCGGCAACTCCCTACAAAAACTAAAGACCAGACCAACTAAGAGGACATCGCATAAGTTTATTACATTCCATCCAAAAGAGAGAAGGCTAAAAACTCATGAAAAGCAAAACGGCAATATCCGAAGAAGTAGAAGCTTCTGCTCCCCGAAGCATCATATTTGTAGCCTTGGTACTCCGAAGCGCCACCCCTGCGAAGCTTTGTAGATTTCACTTGGCATATGTTCGATGAGTCTTGCACCCAGCATCATTTTTCTTTTCCCTGGGTCCTTTTTCTGCAAAACAGCCCAATCAGCGATCTAGTTGCACATTCTTTTGAAGATCCCAATCGGGTCGTTTATTATTTTCCTGAAAAATACAATATCATTCCTATATTCCAAATTGCCCATAGTAAAGCAGTGGTACTAGTCAAAACCATTTTCTTATCATTTTTGTTGAATTTATTTAACCAGCTTCCGAAGCAATCATTTAGATCTTATGGAATAAGTTTAAGGTCAAAAGCACACCCAACCAGGTTCCAAATGAGTCTAGCAATAGAACAAGAGAAGAATAGGTGATCTATATTCTCATCTTCCCCACACAGGACACAATGTTTGTCTCGTTTCCAGCCCCTTTTCAGTAAATTGTCTATGGTTAGAATACTTCTTTATTCAGGAGCCAAAGAAAAAACTTAATTTTTGCAGGCACTTTCACCTTCCACAGAAAATTCTGTGGAAAGCCAACATCAGATTTAAAAATATGCAAGTATAAAGATTTCACCGAAAAACTTTTGTTTGTCGTCAACATCCAGATGGGATTATCCCTCCCTCCATACATTATTATTTCCTCACACTTCCTTTTTAAGCTGTCCCAGAGATTTTGACAGTCCCCAAAATTTGTTCTTCTAAAAGACATAGCCCCCACCCCCTATCTATCACTTCCCTGATAGTGATCTCCCTGTCATTACTAATGAAATAGAGTGAGGGTAAGCCTTCTTCAGGGGTTTATCATCCACCCACCAGTCATCCTAGAATCTAGTATTTCTACCATCACCAAGTTTTTTCTTGATGTGAGGGTAAACCAGCCCTCTAATTTTAAGAAGGCTAGAGCAGAATTGTGAGCCCCCCTTCTTGTATTTGACACCAGAAAGGCATTTGTCTTTGAGGTATTTAGATTCAATAATATCTTGCCAAATTCCATCTTCATCTTCAAGTTTCCAAATCCATTTAGCAAGCAAAGCAATATTGAAATTCTCAAGATTTGTTATTCCCAGCCCACCTTGTTGATTTGGAAGACAACAATTTTTCTTATTAACTAAGTGATACTTCTTCTTATCTTCCTCAGCTTGCCACACTAATCTGGCTTTGTAAATGTCCAATTTTTTCCTAACTCCAGCAAGGAGTAGGTAAAAAGACATCATATAAATGGGGATATTTATTAGGCAAAATTGTACCAGTGCAACTCTACCAGCTATATTGAGTAGTATGCCCTGCCAGCAAGCACATCTTTTTTCAATTTTTTTCAGTCTACACTGGTAAACCTAAATATTTCAAAGGTATTCCCCCAAGGGCACATGTGAAGATCTCTTGGTATAAATTCCTCTTACTTTTGGCTTCCCCAAAGAGATAGATGTCACTTTTATGAAAATTTATTGTCAAACCTGACATTTGTTCAAAGGAAGTCAATATGAATTTTAAATTTCTAGTTGATTCCTCATCATCCTGTATCAGGAATATAGTATCATCGGCATATTGCAACATGTTCACCCCATTCTCATGAATGTCAGTAAGTACCCCTGTAATTTATCCTTTAGTTTTACCTTTATCCATTATCATAGCCAGGGCATCTACAGCTAGATCAAATAACAGAGGGGAGAGAGAATCCCCCTGCCTAAGCCCTTTGAAAGTTTTGAAAAAATGTCCCACACTGTCATTAACTTTCACCCCCACCTGACCCCACCCCCCTCATGGTGCACTTCACCCAATCACACCTCTTATCAGGGGAAGTTTTTCAACCTGAGCATTTTGTGAACAAAAGGCCACTTAATTTTGTCATATGTTTTTTCAAAACCAACTTTGAACAACATAGCATTCTATTTTTTTGTATGAATTGAATTTAGAACCTCATGCAAAATAACCACTCCTTCCTTGATATATCTACCTTTTACGAAGGCAGTTTGTATGGGTGAGAATATAGGGTTAACCACTTTAATAAGTCTATTCATCAAGACTATAGCAATGATTTTGAAACTAACATTTAACACACACATAGGCCTGAATTTTCGAATTTTTTTAGCATCCTTAACTTTAGGGACTAGTGTAATAATCCCATAGTTAAGTCTAGTTAAGTCTACCCTTCCACTGTGAAAATCATCTAGTATCCTTTTTCAGATCATTTTTTACCATATCCCAAAAGTTCTGATAAAATACAATAGCAAATCCACCTGATCCTGTTCTTTTCCATAGAGAAGGTTTTAATCAACTCTTCTTGTGCCTGGGGAGAAACTCCTCAGCCCCTTGAATGTTAATGTTTATGTTGGAAGTCTCAGCTTGTCCAAACAGATTTTTGTAAAATTCATTAATGTAATCCATAAGCTCTTTTTCCCCCTCAATCACTTTCCCATCTTGTTCCAAATTAATAACTCTATTTTTTTTCTCCTCCTCCGATTCACCTTAGCATGATAATACCTAGTGTTGGAATCAACCTCTTTAATTTCTCTGTCTTTATATCTCTGCAGCCATTTAATTTCTTCCAGCTTAAGTAACTCCTTTAATTCTCTCCTTAGCTCTTTTTGAATGTCTCTCTCATGAGCATTAATACCTCTAGATTCAGCATTCTTGTCTATTACATCCAATATTGCTAATAATTCCTTTTTTCTTTTTCTATACATGGCATTTGCATTTAAAACCCAACCTTTTTTTTCTGTCTGATATTCCTAAGCTTTTTTCGCTAGGTGTCCATGCTGGACCCATTGCAATTAACCTCCCAATTTTTCTCAATAAATTCTTTAAATCCTTCCATATGCATCCAGGCGTTTTCAAATCTGAAAATGGAGGGAGAAGTTCTTTGTTCCCCTAAGTCCAACAACAAGTGGTATGATCGGAAATTTCCCTTTCCAGTGCAGTAACCATGGTCATAGGGTGTTTATCTTCCCAATCTGGGCATATCAATATTTTGTCTAGCTTTTCATAAGTAGGTTCTGGCAGATTATTTGTCCAAGTATATTTCCACCCACTTATAGGAATATCTCTAAGCCCAACATGTTCTATTATAGCATTAAAAACAAAACTGAAATGGTTAGTACCCCCTGGTTTGTTTTTCTCAGAGCTATTTCTGATGATATTGAAATCTCGTCCAATCACACAAGGAAGAGGGTTATCTTGATATAATCTGGATAATTCAGCTAGAAAGGTTGCTTTTCCCTCTTTTTGGGCATCGCCATACACAGTCACTAGATTCCATATAAATTTAGCTTTTTTATCAAATAAGAGCATCCTTACAAAGTAAGTCCCTTTTTCTACCTGCAGCAGATCAAAGTTGTCACTATTAATCCCAACAAAGATACCACCAGATTTGCCACTAGGAGCAATCCATTCCCAGAGAAACAAATTTCCTCCAGAAAGGTTATGGAGTTCACTTTTGGAATATTATCCTTTAATAGTTTCTTGTAATCCCACAAAAACCAAGTGTTTCTCTATAATAGTTTCTCTAATAAAATTTCTTTTAATGTCCTATTTAATCCATCTAACTTTCCAAAACATACCTATCATTGTTTCTTTTTTCTTTTCTTATTGCCCCCTATTGATATGGCATGCTTCCCAGCACTATTGGCTGAGGTGCCAATCTTCTTTTCCTATTGCTAGAGAAAATCTTTTCCAGATTATCATAGTAATCCAGTTCTAATTCTGTGTCAGAATGGACATCTCCAGAACATAAACCTTCCAATACAGCATCACCAGTGTCAATAGGACTTGGTGAGCCTTTTGTTTTTGTCCCACCTTCTTGGTTTTCAATGTTTTGGAAATATAAATCTCTTCTAGCCTGTTTCATATTGGCAATTAGGTCTAGATTTTGATTAACTAGATCAATAGTGCATCCAAGTTCAGCACCCACATTTTTTGCCATGTCAAATAAGGAAATTTTTTCATCTGAAATGGTAGGAGACTTACCATAATTGTCTTTGTCAGTAGCTCTTTCCTTGGCCAAATCTTCAATCCTAGCATCTTTTTTATCCAAGTTCCTATCACTTCTTCTAGTAGGCCCATCTTTGTCCTTATCCTTGTCCTTGTCCTTGTCATCTTTAGTATTAATGCCCAATTTGGATCCCAGAGACTCCACAGAATCCTGGCTAGTATTGTAATCTACTGGTTCCATGTAGCTGTCTTCTATCAGTGGATCCCGTGGGGTGTCTTTTTCATAATCATTTTTTTCTCCAAGATCCTCCGCAGTCAGTTCTTTTACATCCCATAACTCAATCTTCTCCATGCACTTTTCTATCTGTTCTTGTTGATTCTTGGTCATGTCCACCATTTTACTGTTCTCTTCCTTCCAGGAATTATGCTTTTTGTCCTATACTGCCCTCCAGGCATCCCATCTACATTTATTTTCTTCCATTTCCTGTAGCTTTTGTACAGCATCCCACACTCCTAGGCGACAAGGATCTACAGCAAATAAAGAACTCTTTACTGAAGGGTGAAAAGCTGCATGCAGCCATCAGAAGATAACTATACGGCAAAACTAAACAAAAAATGTGACAAACCAGATTCAGACATAAAGAGATCTAAACAGAAAGAAGTTGCTTAACAAAGATAGAATACATGACGAACAAGTAATCCAAATAAAGCTGACAAACTATTATGGCTAAGTACTATTATGAATAGACACCTCCTAATTTTTCATTCAGTTCCACCATCTCTCAATCCTCTATGTATTGTTTATGCAAAACTTGGCGTTACTTTTTCAAATGATGCAACTATCAAGATGGAAATGTACTATTTTCTCCATGTTTTTTTTCATTCAGGATGGAGACTTCTAAAATTAGGCAAAAAATGAGGACATCATATGCAGAGGCATAGGCTGACTTGGATGGCCATGCACCAGATATAGATTGAATTTATTTTCACATGATCCTAAATTGGCATTGCATGACCCTAAGCAGGAAACCAAATTGGAGGATCCATGGGCGACGCCCTAGGAATCGAAGGTAGGCTGAGCTGAGCACCGTAGATAGATCTCTTACACGGGAACCTCAAGAATAACTACATCAGACGGGATAGAAGCCCCCTTTCCATTGGCTTCGCCAGGAGTTTTTTGAGTAAAAGAGGGTTTACCCTCTGATTTCCTTTAGGGAAACCAAGTCGAAGTGCAGGGCTAGTACTCTGATACAAACCAAACAACAAAATAACTCGAACTAGGAGAGGGCCTAGCCACCCAGCGGCAACTCTCCCTACACAAACTAAAGACCAGACCAACTAAGAGGATATCGCATAAGTTTATTACATTCCATCCAAAAGAGAGAAGGCTAAAAACTCATGAAAAGAAAAATGGCAAGATCCGAAGAAGTAGAAGCTTCTGCTCCCCGAAACATCTCATTTGTAGCCTTGGTACTCCGAAGCACCACCCCTGCGCAGCTTTGTAGATTTCACTTTCCGACTGTTTGATAAGTGTTTCCCCCAGCATCATCGTTCTTTCCCCTAAGTCCTTTTTCTGCAAAATAGCGCAGGCAGCGATCCAGTTGCACATTGTTTTGACGATCCCAATCGGGTCGTTTATGATTTTCCTGCCAAATACAATATCATTCCTACTATTCTAAATTGCCCACAGTAAAGCAGAGTTACCAGTCAAAAAAATTTCTTATCATTTTTGTTGAATTTATTTAACTAGCTTCCAAAGCAATCATTCATATATTTTGGAATAAGTTTAAGGTCAAAAGCACACCCAACCAGGTTCCAAATGAGTCTAGCAACAGAACAAGAGAAGATTAGGTGATCTATATTCTCATCTTCCCCACACAGCACACAATGTTTGTCTCCTTTCGAGCCCCTTTTCAGTAAATTATCTCTGGTTAGAATACTTTTTTATTCAAGAGACAAAGAAAAAACTTAATTTTTGCAGGCACTTCCACCTTCCACAGAAATTTCTGTGGAAAGCCAACATGAGATTTAACAAGATGCAAGTATAAAGATTTCACAAAAAATTAGTTGTTTGTCGTCAACATCCACATGGGCTTATCCCTCCCTCCATACATTATTATTTCCTCACTCCTCCTTTTTAATCTATCCCAATGTTTTTGAGAGTCCCCAAAAATATTTCTTCTAAAAGACATAGCCCCCACCCCCTATCTATCACTTCACTGACAATGGTCTCCCTGTCATTACTAGTGAAATATTGTGAGGGGTAAGTCTCCTTCAGGGGTTTATCATCCACCCACCAGTCTTCCCAGAATCTTGTATTTATATCATCACCAAGTTTTTTCTTGATGTGAGGGTAAACCAGCCCCCTAATTTTAAGAAGGCTAGACCAGAATTGTGAGTCCCCCTTCTTATATTTGACATCAGAAAGGCATTTGTCTTTGAGGTATTTAGATTTAATAAATTCTTCCCAAATTCCATCTTCATCATCAAGTTTCCAAATCCATTTAGCAAGCAAAGCAATATTGAAACTCTCAAGATTTGTTATTCACAGCCCACCTTATTGTTTTGGAAGGCAACAAGTTTTCCTGTTAACTAAGTGATACTTCTTCTATCTTCGTCAGCTTGCCACACTAATCTGGCTTTGTAAAAGTCCACTTTTTCCTAACTCCAGCAGGGAGTAGGTAAAAAGACATCATATAAATGGGGATATTTGTTAGGCAGGATTGTACCAGTGTAACTTTGCCAGCTATATTGAGTAGTCTGCCCTGCCAGCAAGCCTATCTTTTTTCAATTTTTTTAGTCACATTCCTCCACATTTTATTTCTAATTCTTTTATTGTGCACTGGTAAACCTAAATATTTCAAAGGCATTTTCCCAAGGGCACATGTGAAGATCTCTTGGTATAAATTCCTCTTACTTTTGGCTTCCCCAAAGAGATAGATGTCACTTTTATGAAAATGTATTGTCAAACCTGACATTTGTTCAAATGCAGTCAATATGAATTTTAAATTTCTAGCTGATTCCTCATCATCTTGTATCAGGAATATAGTATCATCGGCATATTGCAACATTTTCACCCCATTCTCATGAATGTTAGTAAGTACCCCTTTAATGTATCCTTCATTTCTAGCTTTATCCATTATCATAGCCATGGCATCTACAGCTAGATCAAATAACATAGGGGAGAGAGAATCCCCCTGCCTAAGCCCTTTGAAAGTTTTGAAACAATGTCCCACACTGTCATTAACTTTCACCCCCACCTAAACCCCCTCTGGTGTGCATCACGCAATCACACCACTTATCAGGGAAGTTTTTCAACCTGAGCATTTTGTGCACAAAAGGCCACTTAATTTTTTCATATGATTTTTCAAAATCAACTTTGAACTACATAGCATTCTGTTTTTGTATGAATTGAATTTAGAGCCTCACGCAAAATGCTCAGGGAAGCACTCCTTCCATGATATATCTACCTTTGTCGTGTGGAAAGTCCCATTTTCTCATCCAGATGCTCATTTAGACCCAAAATTTGTTTTGAAAAAGGCGTAATCCTTCTCAGACAACTCCTTCCATGACATGAGACGCCAAACTCGGAGCAACAGTACTAACGAATAGGTGGCCAGGTTAACTCATAATCCTTCTCACAAGCGTAATGAGGTGCCACATAGCCCAACCTTGTCTTTACCAAAAGCAGGTCTTATCAGACAACCTCTTAACCCATTTGACTCAAATTATCAGGAGTCGCCACCATCTTCAAGCGCTCATCCTCGACTCAACTACTAGCTTTTGTCATTAATCCAGGGTGAGTGACTTTACCTGATAACTGACAGTTTAACTTTGTTGCCATGTGTTTTTAAATCTTTTACTCTGACCATAGGGCCCAAAGAAAAAGCAAGAAAAGGAAAGTTGCCGACTCTTCCAAGGCCCCCAAAGTCATTGAGTTGGAAGAGCAGGTGCTGGTAACTCCCGAGGCCAACACCGAAAACCCTAAAGAGCATCACAATAAACAAGATGACCCGCGGCCAAAAGCCGAAGCGACAGTCACCGAAGATATGAGCACTGATGTTAACCCGGCGGATAACCTTGACCCGCCAAGTCCTATTCCTTCTTTAAGTACTGTCAAGCCAACTTAAGAAACTCCTCCTGCAGATAATACTGGTGATATTTCCATTATTGGGGCGGTTTACATAGCACCATAAACATCCAAATGTGGGTGATTAGGAGCTAAGAGCATGTGGAGAGCATTAAGTCTTTGGTGGTGCATCTGTTTGGGCCCCGTTTTCAGTCAACGGTCATGAGCAGCAGGACTTCACATACAAGGAGCGCCAAGTGAGTTATGTCAGCACACCACGTGCGATCGGAGTGGCATAGGTTCTCTCTATCGGACATACCATTCCTCTCTGGTGTCATCAAGGTTTACAAACATTTTTGTGGCATGCTCGATCTATTGCGACGGTTTTTAGTGTGTACTCTGGTAGCGGCAATGGCACTCGAGTACCCGGCCGGGTGCATGGTGGATTGTTGCCCTTCCGGTGTTTTGTATGTATTGTGTGCTTTAGGCCTAGTCTAGCTATGTGCTTTGTAGGTTTTTCGCCAGTTTTCCTCAATAAATTGTTGGCCCTTTATTCTTTCTTCTTTTTTAGCGCTCTCCTTATGCGGCACATTTCTTCTTTGGGGTGTTTTTGTAATACCCTTGGAAATGAAATTCAGTAAGCATATATTCCATTCATAGATTAAGCAATTGTCTTCTATACAAATAGTTTAGCTCGACAGCGGAAATGAACAAACTTTTCCCCAATTGTTGCCAACCACATACTGAAATAGCCAGTTCAACTATATATACTAGATAATTTTAAGTATGTAGTACAGTTCAACCATTTCTATAGTCAGATGAACTGAACAAAATAGCCCATAAATATTAATACTATAGAGGGACTTTGTACTACTTCCAGCAGCCTCTCATCTACCGAGCACACTCAGTAAGAGGCAGAGGAGGAGGAGCCTACCGATGACTTGGGGAAGTGGAATCTGGCGCATGCCGCTGCTGCACCTTTAGCAACGGCTAGCTCAAACACCCTCTACCACTCCTAATGACCCCTCTCAAAGCGGTGGGACTCCTCGTAGATCTCCGCATTCTGCGCCTCTGCGACGACGTGTGGCGCAGCCACAGCGACGGTTAGGGCTGGGCGTTCGGTTCCCCCGAACCGAACGGTTCGGTGCTCCGAGTTTTAATGAATTTCGGTTTCTTGATTTGGCAGACCGGTCGGTTTCCTATAAAAATAGGAACCGAGAGTTCGGTGCACCGATGCTTCAGTTCGGGTCTCGGTTGAGACCGAACAACTGAGTAACTGACGAAAATAAAACTGAGCATGCAAGGAGGATCGAGGAAATATGACAACGCCGAAGATTAGTTGTGGCAAAAATTGAATCGAAAATCAAATCCTCAGATCCATGCGCAAAAATCAAATAAAAAATCGAAGATCTGCAGCACGGATCTGTGCTCGGTAGGGGGAAGAGATGGTCGCGCCTCGCTGGTCATCTTCCGCCTCCACGAGCAGCACCACTAACGCCGTCACCCTGGGGATGGTTATAAGCAGAGGGACATGGCTGAGAGGTGGAAGTGGAGCCGCCACCGCTGGACGCGGGGATGGATAGAAGTCAAAGGTAGTGGGCGGCTATGTTGCTGTGGTCGAGGTCAAGGCACAGACACGCGCGGGCGGCGGCTAGGGTGCGGTCAACCGTTATGCTGCTGATGTGAATGCGATTCGCTCTATTCAGGTTGTGTAGTTGGGCTGTGGGCTGTGGGCCGTGGGCTACATGGCCATGGGCTACGTACGTAGATTTCTCGTGAGTCGACAATTACTTCAGTACTTCGGTGTGTTCGGTTACTTGATACATGCACCCGAATCAGCCGAAGAAATTTCGGTTCTCCAAATTGGCTGACCGAAGTTACGAGCGAACGAATCGGTTTCGGTGCATTCGGGTTCGGTCCCGGTTAGTTCGGGTCGGTACTTCAGTCATCGGTTTATATGCCCACCCCTAGCGACGGTAAGACTCTTTGCATGCTCGACCGGGCGCTCCTCCTCCTCCCATGGGAACTTATTGTAGTGCGCAAGGTCACTGACGCACATGCGGGGCTCCACCTCGTGCCTTCGGGCCATGGTGGCGGAGCGAGTGTTGACCCCTGCAGTCTATGGTGGGGTGGAGGCCATGGTGGCCGACAGTAAGGCGGCGGCCATGACGGCCACCTCTTGCCTTTGGGCCGCGGTGGTGGAGCGGGTGATGGCATAGCGGCCGATAGTGGGGTGGCGGCCACGACACCCACCTCCCACCTTCGGGCCGCGGTGGCGGAGTTGGCTATGGCACTGGCGACCGACGGTGGGGTGGCGGCTACGACGGCCGGCATGAGCTACCGAGGGCAGTGGCAGCGGAGCGTATGGTGGGTGTTGTGCGCACACCCAACAGGGACATCATGTGCAGTACATGACGTTGGGGACTTCGCCGCCATCACGTTGTAGCGTCCTAGCTGACGCTGCCCTCTGATGATGGCCGAGTGACTGAGCAAAGACGACAGGCCGGTGCCATTTGTGATCGTGGGAGGAGAATACGACATAAGCTATGGGGAGGGAGGGGAAAATGAGATGTGGACTCACCAGTCGTGAGGGTTTATATAGCAGGCCGATAAGAATTGGAGTTTTGGGCGGATTTCACCAAGTCGGGTGGGAAGCTTGCGCGGTTGTGCGCAGAAACGGTCTGACCGATGATTCATTGGCGCCTCTTCGAGCCAACGTTTGGCCAAAAGAACACCTGTGCGCTGTCAAGCTAGTGCCCGAAGCGTTCTACGGCTACGCGGTGACAAGATGTGCGAGAGGAGGACGAAATAACACGTACACATACAGTTTAAAAAATAAACATTTGTGATATAATTACCTAGAATACGGCCGCTCTCTACGCAGCATCGCGAATGATTGTTCACCCACTTGTGTGGTGTGGAACACGACATATATAGTTTCACATCACGCCGCCGGCTCACAAACGCCGGTCGGCTTGTAGACGGCCATTCCCCGCGTGTTTAGCTGATCTATGTGTGTGGTTGCTCACAGTTGAGGCGGCCCTGACGTGCTCTGCTCGCGTCCCTTCGCGCTCTCTGCTCGCGTCCCTTCGTGCATGCTGCCAGCTTTTGGGGGCCGGCGCATGATTACATACATTCGGGGTGCCATAGGCATGCGGTTGCCCCGGGCGCGGGGCAACGATGCAGTTACGTGCGTTATAATGCAGTTACCTGCTGCAAAGACTGTCATGCGGACGTGCCAAAAATCCAGGTCGCCTGGCCCCCATTTATTCCCCTTGCCATTCACCTTAATCTCTCACGCCCCATGACGCAATAAGCACACCCACGACAACACGTACAGAGAAAGTATCCAGCGGCACCAATGGCGCTCCTAGCGCCTGACGATGACGGGCGGCAGTTCACCACGCCTCACGTAGTGGACACCCCCGCGAGGGGCAAAGACCTCTCGGTAGTGTAAACGAATGAGACGGACTTGGTGGAGAGGTCCATCCACACTATAGAGTAGTTGCTTGTCGAGGACAAGTATCAAGTGGTCGGCTTTCACCTCGAGTTCAACGGCGGTCATGCTGGGCATGATGAAATGGTTGTCGTTGCCCAATTGTGTGTGCGCCATCACATCCACTTCTACCACTATTGATGTCGGTGTCAAAATTGGTGGATCTTGGGTAGGGGGTCTCGAACTGTGCGTCTAAGGCGGATGGTAACAGGAGGCAGGTGTCGTGGTTCTAAGCCTGACAGTAGAATGGGGGGTAGGTATGGAGCGGCAAGGTCCTAGCTATGGAGAGGTTGTAAGCACAAAGGATGTACGAGTTCAGGCCCTTCTCGGAAGAAGTAACAGCCCTACGTCTCGGAGCCCAGAGGCGGTCGAGTGGATTATGAGTGTATGAACTACAAGGTGCCGAACCCCTCTGCCTGTGGAGGGGGGTGGCTTATATAGTGTGCGCCAGGACCCCAGCCAGCCCACGTAGGAGAGGGTTTAAGGTGAGTTAAGTCTGGGGCGTTACTGGTAACGCCCCACATAAAGGCCTTTACTATCATAAAGTCTACTTGATTACAGGCCGTTGCAGTGTAGAGTGCATCTTGACCTCCAGGTGGTCGAGTGAGTCTTCGTGGTCGAGTCCTTCAGGCCAGTCGAGTGAATCCTCGTTGGTCGACTGGAAGGCGACCTCTTCTAAGGATGTCCTGGGGTAAGTTACTTGGACCAGGTCCATGACCCTACCCTAGGTACATAACCCCATCATTAGCCCCCGAATGGATTGAGGCTTCGAGTGAAGAAGGAGTTGATGTCGTTTCCCATTAACCTTTGCGCTCCGGTTGTGCGCCATTCTGGACCAAAGAATCCCTTCGTCGACAGGAAACAATTTGCCTTCAGTCGACTTGATCCATTCTGTTTTTGCGTCGAGTGATCTTTCAGGCTCCAACGATCTCCGAGCGACGGATCGCCGGGAACACCGCGCCTGACAGACTGATTTGTTGCTCGCGGATTCCGCGGGATGCGAAATTTGGGGGCGCGCGCGAAGCGGGGCGGACCGCGGCGTTCGGATGGGACGGGGCATGGACGCCTCGATCTCCGCGCCGCCTTTTTCGCCACGTATCCCGTCTGCATAACTGTTCCAGATATGATTAGATCGACCGGGCCCACCTGTCATCCACTCGGAAGGGACCTTATAAATGTGCCCGGCGAGGATTTCTGTGCTGCGCCTCAGCATTCTCCCCCTCTCCCTGCTTCCTTCCTCCCTGCTCAGCGTGCACGCGCTCGCCTCTGCACCTCTTCCCTTCGCGCATCTCGCCGGCGACCATGGCCAAGGAGAAGACGGCGGCGCTGGAGCGTGCAAAGAAGGCGTCGGCGTCGGAGAAGGCGAAGGGGAGATCCACCAGCCGCGGAGGGTCCTCGTCCAGATCCCGCCTGCCGAAAGGCTGGGTCCAAGGAGACTGGATCCAGTCGACCATCACTGAGAATGACATTCTCGACATGGCCAACGAGGGCTTGATCCCCCACGGAGCTGCGAGGCTTCCGGGGAAGGAGTGGCAGCCTCAGCCAGAAGAGGGTGAGTGTGTGCTTTTGGCCACCCATGTGGATCGTGGGTTTTCCTTGCCACCGCGTGTTTTCTTTCGTGGCTTCTTGAATTTCTTCGGAGCGCAGCTCCACCATTTTACCCCAAACTCCATTGCCTATCTTGCTGCGTTCGTGTCCATGTGTGAGGGTTTCTTGGGCTGTCGACCGCACTGGGGTTTGTTCAAGCATATATTCACGTGTCGCTCTCAGACCGTGAAGAAGGCGAGTCCAGGCGACGAAAAGACCTGAGTCGTCCAAATGTGTGGGGGTTTGGGCATCCAGGTGAGGAACAAGAGCACCTTTCCGCCCATGACCTTTCCCGAGTCAGTCAGAGGCTGGCAGTCGACCTGGTTCTACTGCCGGGACCAGTCGACGCCGGGACAGTCGAGTGGACTCCCTCAGTTTACCATGGACCGAGTGAACAAGCCCTCCTCTCTGAAGTTGATCCCGGAGGAGAAAGCTGATGTGAAGATGTTGATGGAGCGCGTGGTGCAGTTGGTTCGGGAGGGAGTGACGGGCATGGATCTCCTGGAGGTCTTCCTCAAACGTCGCATCCAGCCCCTCCAGTTCCGGAGCCACTGCATGTGGTTGTACTGTGGGACCGAAGACGAGACTAGAGTCCATCCAGAAGCAGTCGACGATGTCACTCTGGAAAGATGGATGGCAGCCGTCACCGGAAACAAGGACGACCCACACGGAGCCAGAAGGACTCCTCCACTCGACCACAACAGTGATCCAAATAAGGTACACTTGCCCTGCTCTCCACTGCATTCTTGTCGCATTCATCTCTGTCTACTCTGCCGACTGGTCGACTGATCATTGTCTTGATATCTGCTAGGCCCTCACCGAGCTGTACTCGATGCCCAATGGGGCACAAACTCCGACTGAGGAGGGTGAGGCGAGTGGGGGCGAGAGCCAGGACGAGGAAGAATGGGACTCGGACGTTGCAGGGGACGACGACGACGATGATGATGACGACGGCGACGATGATGACGCCGAAGACGAGGAGGAAGAGGAGGAGGTCGTGCCACCGCGCTCGGAAAGGCGGTCGAAGCTCGTCCACGACCCTTCGACTGAACGTGGCAAGGGGGTTGCGACGCAGTCGACCAAGCGCCCTAGGACCACTTCTCAAGTGCCGACTGAAAAGGCGCCGAAGCAGCCTAGGGGGGCTCCGCCAAAGCCGACCAAGCTCCTGCCGAAGATGAAGGTGTCCATCCCCACCATATCAGGGTAATTGTGTCGTTTGAGTCTTGTCATTTTGTGTGAACTTTATCTCTGGTCGACGCTGAAGTTAGTCGACTGATCCTTTGGAGTTGAAGTGCTGCTACTTCTGAGACCTCGGCCCGGGCTGATGACCACGAGATGGAGGATGCAGCAACTTCGAACCCAGGTACTGTATTCTTAACACCGTTCTTAGTCGACTGACTCGCGATCTCTGATCCTGATTCTTCTCCGCAGCTCCACCCAACACTGTTATCAATCTCCCTGACGACGACGAGGATGAAGAACCACTGGCACGCAGGAGGAGTCGGAAAGCGTCTGCCAGTAAGGTGCTTCAGGATGTGACGGCGCCTGAGATTCTGACTGTGGAGGAAGAGAACACCACTCGACACACGGTGTCCTTCGCAAATCCACTGACGAGTGCCCAGCAGCCCTCTCTCTTCACGACGCACCACGTCCCAGAGGACCAAGCTGGCGCAGCGAAGGAGGCAATACGCCAGGCGGGACTCATGATGGAGCAGCTGAAGACCATCCGGGGCGCGAGCCAGGCAGCTTATGACGCCAGTTCTGCCCTCCAAAGCAATGTCCAGGTCAGTCGACCGCTGTTTGTTCTGTTGGATATGCTACCAAAAAATTTCCTTTTCCGGAATTTATAGTAGTCACCCACTGGGTGTGTCGAATAAACTCCGTGTTAGCGGGGGCACGCTGAGTGGACCCGCTGGGTGTAGTCCCCAAGGCTAAGGTCGACTGCTGGCAGTCGGCCTTAGGCTTTATGATGTCAATCTTTCTGTCAGTCGACTGGTCGACTGGATTTCACAAACCGGTGGGGGCACGCTGAGTGCACCCACTGGGTGTAGTCCCCGAGACTGTGGTCGACTGCTTGCAGTTGATCACAGTCTTAGAGAATGCATCTCTTTTTTTTTGAGGTCGACTGGTCGACTTTGTCTTCATCGGGATTAGTGGGGGCACGCTGAGTGCACCCACTGGGTGTAGTCCCCGAGACTACGGTCGAATGCTTGTATTTGGCTGTAGTCTTAGAAACGTGTGTTTTTCCCTTTGTCACTCGGAAGTGAATTATATTTGACATTTAGTCGATTGGTTCTTCGCAGAACTCCTGTGATCTTGTGGCTCGCTACTCAGAGCTGGAACAAAAACATACTCAAGTCGAGCTGAGCTTGAAGCTGGTTCAGGAGAAGCTGACAAAGGCAAAGGAGGAGACCGAAGGTATGTTTGGTGAGACCCTGACGACTGCTTTTCCCCTTGCTTGCTTCAAAATCTGATCTTGCTGTAACTTGCAGGTAAGGTAAGGGAGGCCCAGCAGAAGAAAGACCTTGAGCTAGCTGAGAAGATCAAGCTTGCTGACGAGAAGTTAGCTTCAGTCACCAAGCTCGAACAAGACAATACCAATCTGAAAGCTGCTCTTGGGATTGCCAACAAGGAGGTCAGTCGACTGAAAACTGATAAAGCTGCCCTGACCGACCAAGTCAGCAAATTGACTGAGAAGAAAACTGAACTGGAGGCCTTCCTGAGTGGCCTTGCCAAGAAGCTGTTTCTTATGCTTGAAGGTAAACCTCCATGTTTGGCAAATATTTCCAATTGGGGCTTTTTCCATTCGACTATCCCCTTGACTTAGTGATCATCCTTGCAGAATTTTGTCAAAACTTTGAAGAAGAAACCAGCCGACTGGAGCCAAACCTCGACCCCGTCAATTCTCCGGTGAACGACGAAGTTGCCATGGATGTTTTCCGACTGGAGTCTCGTGTTGCAGCTGTCGTGGACTATCTCGCAAGGCTGAAGGCCGCCACATCTCGCATCGACTCGACGCTCTGGCCTGAGGAGACACTTCAGAATGACCTTGAGTCGCTGATGGCCCGCTTGAACACGATCCCTGGTCGAGTGCAGGAGTGGAAGAAGTCCTCGGCTCGGTGTGGTGCGGATGTCGCTCTGTGTCTGGCCCGAGTCCACTGCAAAGATGCGCGAGAAGAGAAGCTGGCGGCCCTTCGGGTGGCCAATACCAAGAAGCACGACTTCAGGTCCTTCATGGAAACTTTCCTTGCAGCTGCCACTCGGATCGCCGACGGGATTGACCTTGATGAATTTGTTGCACCTTCCAGCCCTCCACAGGAGGGGTAAAAAACTTCTTCTGGCTCGACGCTTTAAATTTGCCTCGGTATGCCGAGTGGAATTGTAACCGACAAACCTTAACAGGCTTGACGCCTGAGCACTTTCGGTTCCTTTAGATGTCGATTCAAACTTGGATTTGGTGCTTGAATACGATTGCCTTTGGCTCGGAATGTCTTTTGCAGGTTCAAAGCAAGGTGCCTGTACTGCAATCGACTTATTCTTTAGTCCACTTAGGCGAGCACTGGGCTGCAGCTAAGCCCTCCGAATGAGAGGGTTGCTCTCCACTCGGCAGGGTTTTTATACCTTAGGCGAGCACAGGGCTGCAGCTAAGCCTCCGAGTGAGAGGATTGCTCTTCATTCGGTAGGATTTTTATAACTTAGGCGAGCACATGGCTGCAGCTAAGCCCCCGAGTGAGAGGATTGCTCTTCACTCGGTAGGATTTTGATAACTTAGGCG
>NC_057800.1:58895529-58895744 GCF_018294505.1 Triticum aestivum
AGCTAAGCCTCCGAGTGAGAGGGTTGGCTTACCACTCGGTAGGATTTTGATAAACTTAGGCGAGCACATGACTGCAGCTAAGCCCCCGAGTGAGAGGATTGCTCTTCACTCGGTAGGATTTTTATAACTTAGGCGAGCACGAGGCTGCAGCTAAGCCTCCGAGTGAGAGGGTTGCTCTTCACTCGGTAGGATTTTTATAACTTAGGCGAGTCCTT